>NW_026933359.1:0-56690 GCF_032062105.1 Saccostrea cuccullata | reverse complement strand
TATTATGAGTATTTTCTTGCATGTATTATCAATTCTTTTTAAGGATTTATCATGATTAAAGAACTTGCAATCATTTTCTTTATGCAGTTTTAATTGCATAAATGTCAAAAACATCTTTAATTCACTCCTCCTATATTATTGAAATGAAGACCAAATTATAATACATAATAGGTTATATGTTTAGTATGCAGATAAAGTTTACTAAAACACAAAAAAATATACGCACTGCACGGCCACTAATGGCACAATACTGTATATTCCGAAGACAGCCGTAAGTTCAGGGTTGGCAAATGAGAACTTTTCTCTGATAATTTGTAAATGCTTGATTTTAGCAGATAGCATTTAAATGTTATTACTTACTTATGCTTAAAAGCATGTGAACGTTGGGTAGGGGCCCAAAGCCACACAAAAAATGATTTAATTAAATATTATGTATATTTTGGGGAAAAAAACTGTGGGTCTGGGCACCCTCTAAATCCACCAGTGCTGTTAAAAGTCGATTTTGAATAGTTAACTTTTTGATGTAAGTTTAGTTCATCTCCCCCTTTAAAACCAAAGGGGTTTGACGACCATATCACTTTAAGGAATGGGAATTAGTTAACGTGAAATCTTTGGAAAGGTTTAGAGTTGATTAAGTTAGCGCTTCAATCTGATTAAAATACAGATCTCTACATAGCGCAAAGAGGTCTGTATTTTAATCAGATTGTTAGCGCTTCTGTCCCCTGTCAGAGTACATAGAGTAAGAAGCTGCGAAATACATGCAATATGTAACGTCAAAAGGAAGGCTAAGATTTTACCCGAGTAATTCTTGTGATTTTTTTTATACAAATTTTACAAATACTGCGTTACGGGGCAAAATTGCACAAAAAACTCTTCCATTTGACAAATTTATAAAGGGATAATGGGCACTTTTGTCATAAAGAGTTATCTCTATCATGGATTTAGCTTACTTTGTGAAAGTGCTAGGATATATGTCAATGAAACTTGTCTCAAAGTTTGTAGTTTTGATAATTTACAGATAAAAGAGACTTTGAAACATTAATATTTTAGTATATTTCATGCAGTGTAAAATGCCATAGCAACATATAAATCGTGATATTATTTAAACAATTTTAGAAAATCAGATCTACAAATCTGTGTACCAGCTCTTTTAACTTTTTATTGCTGTAATTGTTCAATGCCAGCCCCTCCCTTATCCACACTTTTTGTTCGAGTATAGTCATGTACTTAACAAAATGAATTTGTTTTTCGAAAAAAAAAATCAAAATATTCCCTTCTCATCCACAGCATAAGATTTTGATCACTGTCCTTTTTCCTAATCTAAAATTGTTCAGGTAAGCTGCCACCCCCCTTCCCCAGAAGAATAGAAAAATCTGTAATAGTTAAGAAAAAATTACACTTTACTGTTTATTCTGTGACATTAATGAAGCCAAAGAGATGACATTTCAGGCTTTCTGGAAAGCCAAACTTGTCCTCTGTTATATTTGTCCAGTTCAGTGGCCAGTAATTACTAAATATAGTATGGTGACGTAGGCGGAGACTTGCCAAAGTTTTTGAGTCCCGGGCAACAGGAAAGATAACTCCAAAGAGGAACTTTGATACCAAAGATTTTGAAAATGTTTTTTCTACATCAGTGCATTTAATTTTAATTCAATTTTTTTATGTAATCTAATTCATTAATGTTTCTTCTCCACAAAAGGAGTCCTTATTGATTTTTCTCGAAATGTATTTCAGAGAAAATGAGTTTTGTGTACTTTTTATAAATAAGATAAATTTCTGTAAAAAATATGTTGATGTATAAAAATAAATTTTTATGGTTATTCTGTGAGCTTAAAAATATACGAAAGGATAAGACAAAGTTTGTTGTGCTAGGTATGAAAATGCTCTGGGAATAATTTCTTATAAATTGTGAAATAATTATTTTAAAAAATCAGTATAAATTACATTTTAATCCCTGGGTAGTTTTTAAAGGTTGATATGCTTGTTAAAAGTAATGCTTTATAATATGACAGCATAACCTGTGGGTGTGAGGAGGACCCTTAATTTTTGAAACTCAAATGGGACAGCCATGCTAACAATATGTACACACAATGCTAACCATCCAGGTAATCAAACACCAGAATACATTGGAATGGTTGTAATGTGCATGTGCAATTTCCATTTAGAAATGCGATTATTAAATAAGACTTACCAGTGCAAGGGCCACTGCTGATAAAAATATCATCAAGTATCGCGAAATTCTTAGTATAATTGTAAAACTGAGATTGGAAAACAATCTAAAACAAAGAATAAGTATAATTCATTGCAAAAAGCTCTATTTTTCAAAATTACATGGGTATGTAACAAAAATTAATTTTTTAAATGAAATTATACCTATAACATAGATTCTTAATTGTTACCTTATGATTCAACTTAATTGGGAGATCGATCGAGGTCTTTTGGAGGTAGTTTTGTATCGAATGCTTCTTCCTGAGGATCACATCCTCATTCCCCGAGTATGCATTCAGTAATTTATGTACATGTATATGACTCTGTTTGGGCACATACGCCACCGTTAATGTTGTCACACCAATCAGCATGTAGGAATAATGAAGACATTGAATTGTTTCTGACAGGGGCAAAGCTCCAATCAGCAGGTAAAACGGCTGCTCTATATGCTTGTGTTTATAATAAAAAGGAAGATCGGCCATATTTGAAGCTGATATAAGTGATGTGCTCTTCAGGAGGAGATCTAAAATTTGAGAAGAGAGCGCCTAAAGAAAGCACATCTTTTTTAATGCATTCATCAGGGGTCCAATACCCCCCCACCCCCACCCCCCCCCCCCCCCCCCCCCCCCCCACCCCCCCCCCCCAAAAAAAACCGAAATAAATAAATAATAATAAAAAATCGATTAACTAATTTTTCAAATTTCTATTGTTAATAACATTTTTGGTCTTGGTGAAAAGTCCTTTTGTAAAACGGGCCCTAGAATTCAATAAATAACAAATATTACAGCCAAAGTTTTGCAAGCTTCAATTTTCGATTTACATGTATTTTAACTGTGGGATTTACCTTCTTTGTCTATAAAACGCTTTCCTTCTTTAGGATTCATTCTGGTCCATGGAGTGTTTATAGTCGAATCAATCTTTAAATGACGAAGCAACAGTTGACAACTTTCCAATGGATTGTACCTTACCAAGCATACAAACAATTCGATATTCAATACATCGTACGATGGTTTGTATATTTCCCAACTGCAGTAGTTGTTTTCGAAGTCACAATTAGCTGTGGAATCAAAATATTCTACAGGTAAAGGTCACAGCGAGATAAGAAAATAATGCAATAAAGGGTCTGAATTTTATATTAAAAAATACCCCAGAGTGTAATTCATTGAATTAAAAAAAATCAACCATTTATTAATTTTGTAATTTTCGTTCTTATGAATTGTGAAATAAATGGACAAATATTTAACATAAAGATGCAAATATTTTCTTGCACACAAGAATCAACTGAGGCATAGGCAAAGCTAAAACTTTTTAAAGAGGTTTTAAAACAGAAAAAAATATTGCAATTCGTAAACTTTCATCGACATCACAACACGTCCCTGAAACTTGGGAATTTGTTGCGTTATTTTTAAGCTTTAGAGTCTCTCGAACACTTCCACTTATACGGTATAAAAATGAAAATGATTGAAATACCTGGATGTTTGTCAATTCCATACACAATAGCGTATTGCTGAAATAGGACCAACACCCACGATGTACTCGTCATTTTGATTAAATACTTCATGATCCGTTTAAAGTCTGAAAGCATCAAATGTTATTATGGTGTTATATTGTGGAATTTTTGACACATTGCTGCAGAAAGGACATGGAATTTTATGTAGGGTAGACTTGTTGTAGCTCAGTTAGGAATATGTTTACATTAAAACTTTGTAATTAGACATTTCAAGTAACTTGGATAACGATTTTCCCCTTAAATCTGTGTAGCTGTATATCTGAAACATTGGGCTAAGTTCTGTGCAGGACTTGTGAAAAATTGCCAATATCGTAGAATATCATTTTAAGCGCACACGTTTTTCTTAGTTTTACAAATGTAGGCAAATTGCCATGCATAAAATGGCCTAGGACTTATATCAATTAATTTACTTTCACCCTCTTTTCTTTTTCATATATCAAAATGAAGTAGACATTATATGGTTAAATTTCCTAGAATAAAATTTCTTTTTGAGAATCCAGATAGCGGAAAACAGGCTTCGAGAAATTGCAATGTTCTAGAAATTTGCAGAAAACATGCGTATATGACTACGTTAAGCAAAGAAGAAGAATATGAGCACAGCCCACGTACTAAAAAAACAACATGTTTTTGATCTACAGAAACAGATTTTTCATTATCTTTCATTATTAATATGCATATTACGCATTACGCTTTTTATGACGTCATAATGCCTTGACTAGAGGGAAAATTAAATCATGATTAAAAGATACATGGCCACCAACACACCAAGTGATAATTACTGCATTTGTAATTTTAACTGAGCGGTGTCGATTTTTTTTTTTAGATATTTGCAGGGCCAAATAAAGCTCAAAGTGGCTCTTGCTCTTTTTAATAATTTTTAAACTTCCAAAGTTCAATAATTAAAAAAGTGCTCAAAAATGGATAGCAATACTGTTATGAATTTATGAAGCTACTACAAAGAAAAGTGTTGATGATAATCAACGCCTTATGATAACTGCAAACCACTAAATTTCATGAATAAAACACACTTTTAATAATATCTTTTACATGACAACAAATATAAATCCACATACCTTTTTTCATTTACCACCGTACACCAATGAAAGAAAAACGTTGGTATGTTCTCTGTATATTATGTTTGTCTCCACAGGTTGTCATTTGATCAAGCCGAGGAAATTAAGACTCCCGAATAGCTAACGGCATTTTATCTTAAAGTTCACTACCAATATTAATGTGTTTAGATATTCAACAGACACGATAGAAAACGTTGATGAACTTTTTAATGATTTCGAATTTGTTTTTGCAATTTCCAGATAGAATATTTCAAAAGGTACTTCTAAATTTAAAGTGAGATATATCACGTTTATATCTCACTTTAAATTTAGAAGTACCTTTTGAAATATTCTATCTGGAAATTGCAAAAACAAATTCGAAATCATTAAAAAGTTCATCAACGTTTTTTATCGTGTCTGTTGAATATCTAAACACATTAATATTGGTAGTGAACTTTAAGATAAAATGCCGTTAGCTATTCGGGAGTCTTAATTTCCTCGGCTTGATCAAATGACAACCTGTGGAGACAAACATAATATACAGAGAACATACCAACGTTTTTCTTTCATTGGTGTACGGTGGTAAATGAAAAAAGGTATGTGGATTTATATTTGTTGTCATGTAAAAGATATTATTAAAAGTGTGTTTTATTCATGAAATTTAGTGGTTTGCAGTTATCATAAGGCGTTGATTATCATCAACACTTTTCTTTGTAGTAGCTTCATAAATTCATAACAGTATTGCTATCCATTTTTGAGCACTTTTTTAATTATTGAACTTTGGAAGTTTAAAAATTATTAAAAAGAGCAAGAGCCACTTTGAGCTTTATTTGGCCCTGCAAATATCTAAAAAAAAAATCGACACCGCTCAGTTAAAATTACAAATGCAGTAATTATCACTTGGTGTGTTGGTGGCCATGTATCTTTTAATCATGATTTAATTTTCCCTCTAGTCAAGGCATTATGACGTCATAAAAAGCGTAATGCGTAATATGCATATTAATAATGAAAGATAATGAAAAATCTGTTTCTGTAGATCAAAAACATGTTGTTTTTTTAGTACGTGGGCTGTGCTCATATTCTTCTTCTTTGCTTAACGTAGTCATATACGCATGTTTTCTGCAAATTTCTAGAACATTGCAATTTCTCGAAGCCTGTTTTCCGCTATCTGGATTCTCAAAAAGAAATTTTATTCTAGGAAATTTAACCATATAATGTCTACTTCATTTTGATATATGAAAAAGAAAAGAGGGTGAAAGTAAATTAATTGATATAAGTCCTAGGCCATTTTATGCATGGCAATTTGCCTACATTTGTAAAACTAAGAAAAACGTGTGCGCTTAAAATGATATTCTACGATATTGGCAATTTTTCACAAGTCCTGCACAGAACTTAGCCCAATGTTTCAGATATACAGCTACACAGATTTAAGGGGAAAATCGTTATCCAAGTTACTTGAAATGTCTAATTACAAAGTTTTAATGTAAACATATTCCTAACTGAGCTACAACAAGTCTACCCTACATAAAATTCCATGTCCTTTCTGCAGCAATGTGTCAAAAATTCCACAATATAACACCATAATAACATTTGATGCTTTCAGACTTTAAACGGATCATGAAGTATTTAATCAAAATGACGAGTACATCGTGGGTGTTGGTCCTATTTCAGCAATACGCTATTGTGTATGGAATTGACAAACATCCAGGTATTTCAATCATTTTCATTTTTATACCGTATAAGTGGAAGTGTTCGAGAGACTCTAAAGCTTAAAAATAACGCAACAAATTCCCAAGTTTCAGGGACGTGTTGTGATGTCGATGAAAGTTTACGAATTGCAATATTTTTTTCTGTTTTAAAACCTCTTTAAAAAGTTTTAGCTTTGCCTATGCCTCAGTTGATTCTTGTGTGCAAGAAAATATTTGCATCTTTATGTTAAATATTTGTCCATTTATTTCACAATTCATAAGAACGAAAATTACAAAATTAATAAATGGTTGATTTTTTTTTTATTCAATGAATTACACTCTGGGGTATTTTTTAATATAAAATTCAGACCCTTTATTGCATTATTTTCTTATCTCGCTGTGACCTTTACCTGTAGAATATTTTGATTCCACAGCTAATTGTGACTTCGAAAACAACTACTGCAGTTGGGAAATATACAAACCATCGTACGATGTATTGAATATCGAATTGTTTGTATGCTTGGTAAGGTACAATCCATTAGAAAGTTGTCAACTGTTGCTTCGTCATTTAAAGATTGATTCGACTATAAACACTCCATGGACCAGAATGAATCCTAAAGAAGGAAAGCGTTTTATAGACAAAGAAGGTAAATCCCACAGTTAAAATACATGTAAATCGAAAATTGAAGCTTGCAAAACTTTGGCTGTAATATTTCTTATTTATTGAATTCTAGGGCCCGTTTTACAAAAGGACTTTTCACCAAGACCAAAAATGTTATTAACAATAGAAATTTGAAAAATTAGTTAATCGATTTTTTATTATTATTTATTTATTTCGGTTTTTTTTGGGGGGGGGGGGGGTGGGGGGGGGGGGGGGGGGGGGGGGGGGGGGGGGGGGGGGGGTGGGGGGGGTATTGGACCCCTGATGAATGCATTAAAAAAGATGTGCTTTCTTTAGGCGCTCTCTTCTCAAATTTTAGATCTCCTCCTGAAGAGCACATCACTTATATCAGCTTCAAATATGGCCGATCTTCCTTTTTATTATAAACACAAGCATATAGAGCAGCCGTTTTACCTGCTGATTGGAGCTTTGCCCCTGTCAGAAACAATTCAATGTCTTCATTATTCCTACATGCTGATTGGTGTGACAACATTAACGGTGGCGTATGTGCCCAAACAGAGTCATATACATGTACATAAATTACTGAATGCATACTCGGGGAATGAGGATGTGATCCTCAGGAAGAAGCATTCGATACAAAACTACCTCCAAAAGACCTCGATTGATCTCCCAATTAAGTTGAATCATAAGGTAACAATTAAGAACCTATGTTATAGGTATAATTTCATTTAAAAAATTAATTTTTGTTACATACCAATGTAATTTTGAAAAATAGAGCTTTTTGCAATGAATTATACTTAATATTCTTTGTTTTAGATTGTTTTCCAATCTCAGTTTTACAATTATACTAAGAATTTCGCGATACTTGATGATATTTTTATCAGCAGTGGCCCTTGCACTGGTAAGTCTTATTTTATAATCGCATTTCTAAATGGAAATTGCACATGCACATTACAACCATTCCAATGTATTCTGGTGTTTGATTACCTGGATGGTTAGCATTGTGTGTACATATTGTTAGCATGGCTGTTCCATTTGAGTTTCAAAAATTAAGGGTCCTCCTCACACCCACAGGTTATGCTGTCATATTATAAAGCATTACTTTTAACAAGCATATCAACCTTTAAAAACTACCCAGGGATTAAAATGTAATTTATACTGATTTTTTAAAATAATTATTTCACAATTTATAAGAAATTATTCCCAGAGCATTTTCATACCTAGCACAACAAACTTTGTCTTATCCTTTCGTATATTTTTAAGCTCACAGAATAACCATAAAAATTTATTTTTATACATCAACATATTTTTTACAGAAATTTATCTTATTTATAAAAAGTACACAAAACTCATTTTCTCTGAAATACATTTCGAGAAAAATCAATAAGGACTCCTTTTGTGGAGAAGAAACATTAATGAATTAGATTACATAAAAAAATTGAATTAAAATTAAATGCACTGATGTAGAAAAAACATTTTCAAAATCTTTGGTATCAAAGTTCCTCTTTGGAGTTATCTTTCCTGTTGCCCGGGACTCAAAAACTTTGGCAAGTCTCCGCCTACGTCACCATACTATATTTAGTAATTACTGGCCACTGAACTGGACAAATATAACAGAGGACAAGTTTGGCTTTCCAGAAAGCCTGAAATGTCATCTCTTTGGCTTCATTAATGTCACAGAATAAACAGTAAAGTGTAATTTTTTCTTAACTATTACAGATTTTTCTATTCTTCTGGGGAAGGGGAGTGGTAGCTTACCTGAACAATTTTAGATTAGGAAAAAGGACAGTGATCAAAATCTTATGCTGTGGATGAGAAGGGAATATTTTGATTTTTTTTTTCGAAAAACAAATTCATTTTGTTAAGTACATGACTATACTCGAACAAAAAGTGTGGATAAGGGAGGGGCTGGCATTGAACAATTACAGCAATAAAAAGTTAAAAGAGCTGGTACACAGATTTGTAGATCTGATTTTCTAAAATTGTTTAAATAATATCACGATTTATATGTTGCTATGGCATTTTACACTGCATGAAATATACTAAAATATTAATGTTTCAAAGTCTCTTTTATCTGTAAATTATCAAAACTACAAACTTTGAGACAAGTTTCATTGACATATATCCTAGCACTTTCACAAAGTAAGCTAAATCCATGATAGAGATAACTCTTTATGACAAAAGTGCCCATTATCCCTTTATAAATTTGTCAAATGGAAGAGTTTTTTGTGCAATTTTGCCCCGTAACGCAGTATTTGTAAAATTTGTATAAAAAAAATCACAAGAATTACTCGGGTAAAATCTTAGCCTTCCTTTTGACGTTACATATTGCATGTATTTCGCAGCTTCTTACTCTATGTACTCTGACAGGGGACAGAAGCGCTAACAATCTGATTAAAATACAGACCTCTTTGCGCTATGTAGAGATCTGTATTTTAATCAGATTGAAGCGCTAACTTAATCAACTCCAAACCTCCAAAGATTTCACGTTAACTAAGTTCCCATTCCTTAAAGTGATATGGTCGTCAAACCCCTTTGGTTTTAAAGGGGGAGATGAACTAAACTTACATCAAAAAGTTAACTATTCAAAATCGACTTTTAACAGCACTGGTGGATTTAGAGGGTGCCCAGACTCACAGTTTTTTTCCCCAAAATATACATAATATTTAATTAAATCATTTTTTGTGTGGCTTTGGGCCCCTACCCAACGTTCACATGCTTTTAAGCATAAGTAAGTAATAACATTTAAATGCTATCTGCTAAAATCAAGCATTTACAAATTATCAGAGAAAAGTTCTCATTTGCCAACCCTGAACTTACGGCTGTCTTCGGAATATACAGTATTGTGCCATTAGTGGCCGTGCAGTGCGTATATTTTTTTGTGTTTTAGTAAACTTTATCTGCATACTAAACATATAACCTATTATGTATTATAATTTGGTCTTCATTTCAATAATATAGGAGGAGTGAATTAAAGATGTTTTTGACATTTATGCAATTAAAACTGCATAAAGAAAATGATTGCAAGTTCTTTAATCATGATAAATCCTTAAAAAGAATTGATAATACATGCAAGAAAATACTCATAATAATTCTTTGTGATCTTTCATTCAATGTCTGTAGTTTTTTTTATAGACATTAATGTATCCGCTTATAAGTTGTGCTTTTAATTTCTCAATGCATTTGATTCTATAATCAGACTTGTATTACTTTTTTAAAAAAATGACACCGCGTTATAGAATGACTAATGTACCAAAAAAGTGAAGTTTTCACCATCAATTCCTATTAGTCAGTAATGCAATTACTTATGTGAATGTTTTTATTTGATGTTGTTTTTCTGTGAATTCTTGGATCCACGCCTCGGCTGCAGAGGATCTTTACACACGCGCTGACCTAGTTAGAAGATTCTATCGAGTTCTGGTCATCATTTAGGTAATAGCCAAGAAGACTTTCATATAAGAACATACAGTGTATATTTTGAAAAACTCCATTATTTAGGCGATTGTGTGTGTTGTTCTCTGTATGATTTCTTTGCAGCTTGTTTTCTTTATCAATAATAAGGCAGATCGCTCGTTGTTTACATCTCTATATTTAGAAAATCGCATCATCGCGTCAAACTGAGCAGTCGGTGATTTTCGGGTGGCCTCGCACTTTTTGAATGTAGCGTAGTGGAGTCAGCCGAGGATTGCAGACTGAAAAATAGCTGCTTACACTGGGACTTCACATCAGGAAATCAAACGTAATGTGTCATCTCTCGTGAGAGATGACAATAAGCATCGTACTGCTTTTCTAAATTTTCCTTGGCTTTCAAATAGGCCTAAACCGAAAGTAGATATCACACTTCTAAGCTAGTTCTTCTAAAAGAAAACCAGTTTACAGGCTACTTGGAACTCCTTGTGTAGATTCTCACTTGAGATATTGTAAAACATCGAGGATTCCCGAAGAATTAATGGAGGCTTACACTAGGACTTCACTTCCGGCATACAATCTTAATGTGTCATCTCCCGAGGGAGATGACAAAAACTAGAAACACACACTATTTTATTAATATTTATAAACAAAAATGAGATAATGTATTATTGAAACGCACAAATTAGTAGCCGAAATTTCAACTATCAAAACAGACTCGGTTGATTAGCCTGAAAGGATAAATAACCTTAACGTTTTTCGTCATTTCCACCGGTACCTGTAGTTTACGGATTATTATGTAACATAATCCAAGACGTCTGTTGTTCTTTTATTTAACAAAAACCGCACGTCCTTTTCCATCGGTCACTCCGTGATCATGCCATGTGTTCATTGTTTACAAACGGTGTTGGGTTAAATCGTTCTTACAGACACTCGATCGAACCGGAAGTAAAAGTATTTTTCCCTCTATATACGTCACAAGTCACATGGTGTGGAGGACCCTTAAGTTAAGGTTTGAATGTTAATCCTTGTTCTAGCTACATGTACACATAAAATTCCACTGAAGAATTCTAGGACGATATTGATTTCATCGTATTTCATCGTTTCAGTATTAGCCAAAAGCTCAAATATCAAACCCTTATCAAATATTTACTTTGTCCTTGAGACAGTTGGCAGATATTGCCTGGTAACGAGAATTGAAACAAAGATATTGGAAAGGCTTATTCCTTTTCAAAGGGTACATGTATGATGACTTGCAAAAGTGTACATTCTTCCAAAGTAAAAAAAAAAGTATATAGTGAATAAGCTTTTTCTTATATTATTTAAATAAGAAATAGGAATTTTGTTCATTGTATTAAGAGATAGATCCACGTCTCAGCAAGATACATTTTATTGCAAAAGATTATCAAACTGTTATCAGATCAATATACACATAAATTTCAGTGACTGAGCCATGTCCGAACGAAAAATTCCGTTGTCTTAGAAGTAAAGACTGTATACCAAGAACACGGTTTTGTGACAGGAAAATGGACTGTTTTGATGGAAGTGACGAAGAAAATTGTAATTATACACATCTTATGATATTTATTTATCCATATCTGTACTTTTTGATGGTTTAAAAAGTTCATGCCCATCTATATGTTTGAATAAATTCCTGTGATAAAATCATACACACATCACACCCTATTACCGGCAACTGGGACGACAGATGCAACTGTGACAACAGACACGAAAGTTGTAGATCGCATCACAGGTTGGTGATTTGTAACTAAATTTGTGGCAATTTGAAACATCCATTTAATCAATACTTAATATATTTAATATGTATTAAGCCAAATAAATAAGCAAATTTAAAGAACTTAGTTTTAGTATTCCTTTAGTAAGGAGACCTATCAGCCCGCATTCGATAGTCAACATTTTTTGTGATGAGAACACCGAAAACTGACTGAAAACCAAGTTGTTACCAATTGCCATTATCCATATGATTATCTGTCGTCAGTGTTTGCCATAGAAATCATCCATCTGTTGTACACGATAGCCCAAAAATGTTAATCCACCAAAATCAAACGTTTGCAGCACGCTTCTTAAACAAGTAAGACTATTCACATTTTGTACTTTGATCGTAAAGAGCCTTAATTTTTTATATACAAAAAGAAATCTGACATTGAAGTAACAGTTTAAATGAATTAAGCTCCGTTTGACCAAATTTCGGTGGACGACGGTTAATTTTTAATTTTCCTCTTTTCTTTTTCCATTTCAATGAGTAAATTATGGTTTTGTATTCTAAGAAGAAGAAGTTAATGGTTTGACCAAATCAGTAAATGGATGTTTTAAATTGCCACAAATTTAGTTACAAATCACCAACCTGTGATGCGATCTACAACTTTCGTGTCTGTTGTCGCAGTTGCATCTGTCGTCCCAGTTGCCGGTCATAGGGTGTGACATTATTTTCCTCATCAATGAAGAATCCAATCCCTTTGTCTTTCCAGGTGACTTCAAATCTATACATAAAATTCCATCAAAGCGTAACCAAACTTCAAAAGTCATTAAATGCAAAACCTTCACAGATGAACACAATGTCTTGAAAAGCACCATAGATGGAGAAAATCAAACGGAAACTGACTGTATACCGTTCTTACACAGCAATATATCGGATGTTGATTTTTACAAATCGAACCAATCCTCTGACAGCTTTTACGATTTGAAGGCATTACAAAAACGCAGTGGATTGCTTAACCAGTCAAAAAATAGTTTGTCTGGTAAATGTGTGTTATCTTCGGGTTTATGGAAATGTGTTCAAGAATGTCCATTGTCTTGTACATCTTCAAAACCAAAAATGAAATGTTTTAGCTACAATGCGCACATTTTTCCATTTTTGGAATGGGAAAATCTTATCTGTGGCAAAGTTTCTGTCTCAAATCGTTTCGCCTTTCCTGCTTATTCCTTAGATATAATGCAATCAGATATTGATTTTCTGTTATTAGATCAATCGAACGCTAGTACATTTCAGCATGTTAAGTTATTCAATAGTTCCATTAATAATCTTACAATTTATCAAAGTTATAAACCTTCAAAACAATTACAAATGCTACAATTTTTTAATTGTTCAGTTAAATATTTACGAATATATTCTTCTACTACAACATCACGTTTTTCCCTTGAAATAGACTCAAATAGACCCAATCAAATGCCTAGAGCTAAAGATCTTTTTGCTTCTTTTTCATTTCATGAAAACTATCTCGACATTAAAATTAAAACCTCTAAGAACACTCGTATAAAAATATCCTTTAAAACATCTTGGTACAATAACGCCATAAAAGACTACGTTACTGTTTTTAATGTAAAAGAAATGGATGCTTCGGTCTCCATCAGAGAAAAATATCCTGTAGTATATAGAAAACTCTATACAAGCTACAATGATATGATAACCCAGAAGCACATTTCCTTCCACAGGGGGTATTATTTTAGTTTGCAGAATAGTGCAATAAGAAACATATTTAAGTCTATTATTTTTCCGACCGAAATAAAACAGATTGATCTCTCCTTTAATGAAATACTAAACGTACAAAACAAAGATTTAAGATTTAAATTAAATTTAGAAATACTTAAGCTACAAGGGAATCAAATTCAGGAAGTTGAACAAAATGCTTTTGAAGATTTAATATCTCTATGCCTCTTAGATCTTTCAAATAATTCGCTAAAGATAATTACGAATAATCACTTCAAACCATTAAAACAGCTCATTTTTCTTTATCTTAACTCCAATAGGATCGATGTAATATATGAAAAGGCCTTCTACAATTTGAAAAATTTAGTAACTTTAGATATATCCAACAATAAAATCGCATATTTCGGTACAGAATTGTTTATAAACTTGGAAAATCTAGAAAATCTCTATATACAGAATAATAGAATTACACCTGTTAAAGAAATGTTCCTTGGATTATTTCATCTTAAATTGCTAAAAGTGGATTTATTTTCAATATGTTGCGCAAAACCACGAAGTATCTATGATGTTCAGTGCATTGCTCCTAGAAATGAAATATCCTCTTGTGAACAATTGATAAGTGTCCCTATCTTAAATGTTCTGATCTGGTATATAGCGCTACTTGCAACATTTGGCAATGCTATCTCTTTTGTTTGCAGTTTTACCATGTTCAAAAAAGGTCATCCTTTTCATACTTTATTTTATGTATAAATCTTGGTATCGCTGATTTTCTGATGGGGATATATTTATTCATCATTGCCATCATGAATTTAATTTATACTGGGTATTATGGATTTATGGATTATAAATGGCGACATAGTGACCTTTGTACTTTTGCTGGTATTTTGGCTACATTGTCAAGTGAGGCGTCTGCCCTGTTTGTTCTCTTGATAACAGTTGACAGAGTTGTCGCAACCAAAAACCCCTTTTCAAAAAGAAAGAAATCTTGGATTTTAGGATTTTCAATATTTTGCTGGTCTATCGCCATTGGTCTCTCGATTTTACCCATTTTACCTACTGGACTGGAAATGTTTGACGGCTTTTATGCCCAGTCTTCCATTTGCATATCCTTACCATTATCCGTTCATAGACAAAAGGGTTGGCAATATTCCATGATAATTTTCATTGGCTTTAATTTCATGATTTTCCTCGGTATCACTGTTGGGCAGTTGTTGATATTTTATGAGGTCATTAAATCTGGAAGAATTTGGAATGATTCAAACGTACACCGGAGAGAGGTGACTCTTGCGAAATCAGTGATTGCTGTTGTTCTGAGCGACCTATTCTGTTGGATACCGATAGGAATCATTGGTAAGTGTGTATTAATGAAATGTAATATTGTCAATTGAATAATCATCGGTCGTTGATATATCTAAATGTTGAGCTGATGGCCACAAAAAGACCTCGTAGCGGCCGAGGTCAGGGCAGGTCATCGAGTGGGACAGGTCGAGGGTCCTTATTTCACCATGTTGAACTCACAAGGGGTAATTAATTGTTTTATTATACCGATATATATTGAAAAGTATGAATTTCTAACCGTTATCAATTCTTTCTTTGATCGGGATCGGGATTCGCTACAGACCGGATAGCGAAGTTGTTTACATTGACGTCTGCAAGTCGTGTAAGTTTTTGCATCATGATTTACTGATTAAAACAATATTTAGTTACATATTATAGCTACATACATTGTTATAGCTAACGATTACTTTTCCTCTACACAAGCAAAATCTAACACAGAAATTCAAATCTTTAAAGAGCCGCCTCTACATTCTATTGAACTGAATTGTAACGATATATTCGTAATAATTATTGTAACGATAAAATTTTACCGTATTCTGTATGGTAATGCAAAACAGACCATGTACAATTTTAAAAACATGTTTTTTTCGAATAATTATTATTTTATGCATTACCTTTATTCAAAAACGAATTTTTGATTAAGCGGTCATTTTTAGCGGTTATTAAAAATAATGACCGGGTCATTATATCCCACGTGCAATGATTCCTAGGTCAGTATTGCTTTAAACAGTACCATTTGGAGTCATTGTTGTGTTTTAAAGTTTTCTTACCAGCCAATCAAATTCGAGTATTATCAATAGAGGTATAATAATTTGAAAGAATAAATTATTCTTTACATGTATACATAAATAGGTCTTAGTTCATAGTGACTAATAATGATAATAGAAATTCAATGAGAAGCATTGCAATTTGCCGCTGATTAGTTGACTCGCCATGAAAGAACTACCAAACAGTCAATAATTATGCAAATAATTCTGTTTTCACACAGGAATGTTGACGTTTTCCGGTATAGATGTTACACAAGAAGTTTATGCCTGGATAATTGTTCTGGTTTTGCCCGTGAACTCTGCACTCAACCCAATATTTTACACGTTATCAGCTATCATACGGGAAAGAGGCCAAATTATAAAGGTTAACTATAACATATATTTATTGCTATTTAACATTTTTGGCTAGTTTATTTATTTTATTTAATTAAAAAAAGCAAAAATTATATTTTCACGAAAATAAAATGAAATAAGTTACGGGGCATATTAAGTGTTTCAGAGCAATTCCCCCCCCCCTCTCTCTCTCTCTCTCTCTCTCTCTCTCTCTCTCTCTCTCTCTCTCTCTCTCTCTCTCTCTCTCTTGTGGTTACGGTATTATTTTTATCTTTTTCGAAGGTTAAAGAGAACCATTTGCGTAAGGAAAAGGAGTTACGCACCTTGTCTTCGCAAGAAAATGCTCATCTGAAACATCGGTTGTTGACTTTAACGGTAAGATAACATTTAATATTATGTATTTATTGAGAGTATATTTAATTTGCTCTTCTTCCTAGATTTTGCTTTTGGATTTCAGCTGATATCTCGATTAGTCTGCAGAAATTCTATTACATTTTCTCTTGACTTTTGGGTACATCGGTATAAAACTATACAATGTAAAAGTATATTTATTTGTATTGTAAAATATATAGATTTTGATCAATCTGTGCTTCTTGAATTGGTCATAATTTGTTACATAATTTAGCAGAGTTTTATATAATCATCATACATGTATATCATTCATATATTATTCAAACAATCAATAATATGAAATTATGAAGGAAATGTTTCATACTGGTGTGCTTGAAGTTGGAGAACTCGAAACTACTGAAATTGATTGTATATAGGACTGGGTTTTGGCTAGAGATTTGCAATATTTAAACTGTAATTTGAAACATGTTTTAAAGGAAAATTGGAATCGCATTGTTTAGTTGTATTTCCTTCTATTTCATTCAGAATGTACATGGCAAATTAATAATAAAGATATATTCCTGCGTTACGCGTTGACATTAATCTATACAACAGCTTTTGATTTAATGTTTGGCATGATTACAAAAGTTACAAAACAGACCATAATATCGGTGTTATTGCTTATAACCCCTTTTATATTGAATAAGCACAGCATTCCTCCATTTTTTTATTTAAAATTTCAATGCATTTTGCATAATGTTTTTTGAAACGTTGATTATTTTACATTAAAGAAAAAACTTAAACAATACGCCCTGAATGTAAAAAAGTCTGCTTTCTTTATAACCATTGTACACAAGACTATCACATATTTATGTACGCCATGTTGTTTATATTATTACGTTTTCATATCCGACATTTGTGAATCACATTTTGAGTTCCTTATGAAATCATACATGGAACAAATTTCTGTATCTAATTTAAAGGTGAGTGAAAGCAATTTACAGAGAGAAAAGGAGCTATTTGTACAGGAAATAAATAGACTAAAAAGTCGATTAAATTCTTTAACAGTAAGTAGAAATTTTCTTTACCTAAGGCTTGTGTCTGTTGCTGCAAAATGCATGCCCACTTCATTTGATTTTGAACATAAATTGAACTTCATTTGATTTTGAACATAAATTCTGCGCATTATAATTTTAATGAGAGAGATGACATTACATTGCAAATCTCCGAAACTAACTTAAGGACATACGCAAGGAACCTAACCTACTGATAATTATTCAAGATGGTCTAAATTAAAAATTATGGCACCTTCACATGATCATAGACAAAACATCAACATGCAATTCCAGGGGTTCAGAACAGATATCAAATAATGAAAAATCTTGCAGTTTTTAAAGAAAAATATACAAAATTTACTAAACACCAATGCATATTTTTTTAAACAAAATTTTATCTCGATCTATGTTCGGATAAAACATCGTGATTGAGACCATGAAATGTCTTTCAAATTCTTTTTCTATTTAATCCGTTAAAATAAAATTAAACTTTCATGTTGCTAAAGTCACAGAATATCACAAAGCATACAATCTAGTCTCAATAAACTGTATGCGTGTACGTTTATAATATCTGCATGTACAGACGTAAACTGTAGGTGTATTCAACTCAAAATGGAAAAGATTTATTTTTATCTTGTTTATTTATTATTTATTTCTCCTTGACCGTGATGATAACTTCATTTATTTATTGATTGTTTTTGTGCTTTTAGTTAAATATAGAAGATTTTTATATGCATGAATATAATACTGTAAATATGGTATATTTGGCGTGTATGATATTTGGCGGAAATTCATTTTTCAGCAAGTCAGTGTAGATTTGATTTAGCTCTATCTGAATGTACTAGATATGAATGCATGATAAACAAGACATTTGGCTATGTACTAGATTCAGCGGCCTCTGCTTTCCGCTAAAATCGCAAAATAGAATACACCGTTAAATGTAATACGTTTACGTCGCACAATAGTTTTGGACTTAGAAAAATAATATTTTTCTCATTACTATCATTAAAAAATGATAAGGTGATTGAGATGTCTAGCTTTTCTCATATAATGAATTAGTGATTAATGTCTAAACTTTATCCTTAACTGATAAAAATGATACACTCAGGGCCTTAAAAGTAGTTTTTTTATTTATATTAATTACCACGAAAGCTTTGAACCATACTTTTCAATAGATATTATTTGTAACACTAACTCTTGTTTTTTCTGATTTTAGTCAACAGGAGACACATCAGAAAGTGGAATATCCCTAGAAGCCGAAAGACTGTGAATGAACAATGTGTTTTTGGACCTTATATTCTTTCAGTTAGGGATTTCTTTTGGTTGGACATTTGATATCAATATGTATCACAGTGACGAGGGCAAGGATTTTATTATATGTTGAAAAAATGAAAATTACATTCTATTCTTAAATTACTAAAAAGAAAGAATGGACTTGGAATGAAATGGAAAGAGCAGTAGACGTTTAGAATTAATACAAACAATCATACCTTCTAAACTTAATAAATTTTATGTATCTTTGTTTAGATACCATCGAGTTTGACACTTCTGTATCTTATCATATCAAGATATTTTATTAGAAAAAGATGGAAAAATAACCAAACAACAAAACTTCGTGATAAACGTGGTGACGTTATTTTTTCAATTGTCAACTTATTTGTTTAGCTATCAATCTGATTAAAATACAGTTTTCTACATAGCGCAAAGCGCAGAGAGCGTCATCATTTTGTAAGCTCAATGGGCGATATAATGACTTTGTCATCAAATACAATTTATCATTGAGTCAAATGCTGACTGACGTTTTTCATACTAATTGTTAGTCTATTATTTATACACTGAATTGACGATGGATATTTACGTTATTTCTTGATCATGACAAGAAGCACATGGCAGGTGTGACCGGTCAGCAGGGGATGCTCACTCCTCCATGGCAACTGATCTCATCTCTGATGTTTTGGAGGTCCGTGTTTTCTCTGCTCCAATTTTGTATTGTTTTTTGGACTTTGAGATTGAATACTGTTCGTTATCTCCATATCCTTCATGCAAAACTTTCAATTAACATGAATTAAACAAATAAGGGAAAAGTGAGTTTAAATGCATTCAAAAATAGCTTAAAATTCATCAATATTTAAAAAAAAAACGGCTTATACAATTCTGTCTAGCAAACACATAATGAACTTTACCTCCCATGTGGTGCGAATGCCTGATAAGTAAAAATAATCTGCTTAATTAATTAGCTCAGTAATAAGTTTGTTGTTCTAAATGTAAAAGAAATGATTGTTGTACAATGTTAGGAAATATTTATAAATACATGTATGAATACTTTAGGATTGTGTAAACTTCAAAACTTTATAACTTCAATGCACTCATTTTCTTCATCTTAATTTCAGCAAGATATTTAAAACTAAATAAATTTCATTTAGTATTATTTTTTTTACATAAATTACTTACAGCTTTCATAGAAATCTCATAAAAGATATTCACTCTCTCATACTGCCTTACATTCAAACATTTACACAAAGTAGGTAAAGAAGAAAAAAATAAAGAAATTGCATGTGTAAACCTAAATTAAACCCTAACCCCATAATAGCATATCACTTAATCCAGATATAGTCATTTTAATAAAACTTGAATCAGCTCAACAACTTCACATTATATCTCAAAACACTCTCCAAAGCAGCAACAAGGATGTTTGGGTAAGAAAACCAGAATACAATAAAATTCCCTCCTAAAAATCATGTGACCACCAGTCCAAAATGATTACTCACTAAGAACATCTACATGTATAAATAGTTACAGATCTACAGGTAAACTCTAAAGATAGATAACTGATACCTTACCTGTCAGACTGTAAATAATAAAATAACAGAACGCATACATTTATAGTGTAAATAAAATAAAACCTCATTTAAATCTTTATTTACTTATTTCAAGTTAAGCTCTGAAAATAATGCATTTTTTAATTAGTCAAAGAGAATTCCTGAAAATATTTTTCTAAAAGCATAAAATTTCACGCTATTGCAGACTCCCCGTGCTGGAAAATGATGTCTCGGCATTTGACATCTGATCTGTTATTAAAACAAGATACTTACTTATTTAGAAGATAAAATTTCGAGAATGGTACGGAAAGTTTCTTTCTGAATAGAAAACACATAAGTATTAGAAACTAAAGAAGTAATGCATGAAGCTTTTTTCCCAATCTTCTTTTTGAGTAGGTGGTACATGTACTCCAGATCAGATTTATTTAATACGTAATCTCCTGTTTGGTAACGGACAAGTAACTTCCATTCACCAGTAGATCTTCTCAAAGCAATTCCTGTTTCTTGAGATGTCATGCACTGCCTCTGGAATACGCTCTTGAGCGATCTCTCCTTCTTTACCTGCGCTCGCTCCGTGATCGGGAGGTCGTGAGTTCGTATCTCGGCCGCGACTGACCTTGTCGTTAACATGGGTAGCAACTGTTCCTTCGCCATGCGCTCGGCACTTTGAAGTGAAAGTTGCGGGTCCTTCGGATGAGACCTTAAAAACCGAGGCCCCGTGTCAGCGGCAGGCGTTGGCACGATAAAGATCCCTCACTGCTCAATGGCCCTGAGTGCCGAGTAAAGGTCAAAATTTGAAGCCCTTCACCGGCATACGGTGACGTCTCCATATGAGTGAAAAATTCTCGAGAGGGACGTTAAACAATATACAATCAATCAATCAATCAATCTTTTCCTGCGCTAGTTAACAAATAGTCAATATAATTAGTCCAATGAGCTACAAAAGTTCCTCAGCAGTCACTGGACCACTTTTCCCTGGCCCGTCCTCACCTTATTGCTACCCTTCATTCAATCTCATCCATGGAATCACCCTGGGTTCGAATTCGTCTTGACTGGTTTTACTCTGTTGCTCGCAGATCGTCTGCAACTCTTTTTATTACAGACTTAGCCTTAACTTTTCTTGGAGCTGGTTTTGTTGGTGCTGGTGCATCGTTCAAAACACCGACTGGCAATAGTGGTTTCGGTGCAGTGTAAGATTGTGGTCTTCATTATTTTCCTTTATGACAGAGAAAACGGGGATGTATATCCATTTGACTGACGTCGACCAATAACAATACAGGGTCCCTGCTCCCGTCTGTTGTAACGTTATAAAAATTAGAGAATTGCCATTAGTTATTCAAAAAGTGCATTAAAATAAAAAGAAAATTAAAATATAATATCATGAGAGAAAATGTCCCACTATCAGCTTATACCTTTGTTGTACACATTTTGTACCCTAAATATGACTGAAATTAAGCATTTTCGTTCAATTTACTAAAGGATTAAACGTTCTTTTAGAAAAATTTATAGATGTGTAAATTCTTGACATTTCAAAAATTAAATAAAAGTTCGAAGCTGTGTTTATATTTTTAAAAATTAATTTTATACCGTATGCGGGACCCCTCACTGGAATTTGCCGAACCTGTAGTAATACATCATATGGAAAATAATTTCTAAGTGCTTAAACGCTCACAGAAATTTAATAATCAAACACTAACAAAAACATAATTAACCTTAACTGTATAATATATGCAATAAACAAGTTATTCACTAATTGTCGTATGATACTGTTTACAGCGCTAGTTAAAGTGAAAGTGGTGGTGTCTGCATGAAGACACAGCGTGCTCCAAATCCGACAAATTATGCCTAGGTCACATTTCCCGGCCGGTAACCGGTGGTAATCGTTGATAATCCCTGTTGTTAACGATGCCCTGACATCGGTCCACATCGGCCTAGTAGTTTTACAGAATCAGTCACATTATCCAGCGATGGGTATTCGATGGGCAACCAATGCCTTTTAAGAAAAAAATGCCGTGGTTTCCGGTCGGAATTTCAAAGGCCCAGCGAAGCATTGCTAATCATAAAACGATGTTCCAGGATAATCGGCCGATGTATATTACATCGCTTATACATTGGTGAACATTGTTCGAACATCGATTGACTACGGGTTAGACATCACTCAACCCCCCCCCCCCTCCCCCAATGACCTCAGATTCAACGGATATTGGACGATGCTCGGCCATACATCGGCCGATCCGTGAAAGATGTGTTAATGATGGGTTGCCGATAAGGAGCGATGTGAGGCATCGCTGAATTTTAACTACGAATTATGTCCTACCGATGCCCAAACGATTCGCAAAATGACCTCAGTCACCTTCCGAACACAAGTGGTGCCTGGCCGGCAACCACGCCATTTTCATCAAAAAACGCATCGATTTCTCATCGTATACCCCATCGCTGGATAATGTGACTGATACTTTAATGGATTCCCTGCTTATTTGAGACTGATTGTTGACTGTGTTTAAGTGGACGTAATCAGACTTAAAGGTAAGACTTTTTTCATGTTTGGGTTTTTTTTTTTTTTTTGCTTGCAACATTACGAAGAACAAAAGTGAAGACATGCTTCTGTACTGTGCTCGAGCGACAGAATTACGGTTTCAGTGATTCTTCGAGCAAGGACGTAGCACCCGGGGGGCCAGGTGGGGGGAGAGGGGGGGTGGCTGGCCTCCGACTTTTTCCCCAACATTGCCTTTACTATAGAAAATGTTTATTGAAAGCATGGTTGACCCCTCCCCCACCCACTTTTTACCATAGTATAGTGATGTCAAGGAATTGTAGGAAAATGAAAGAAAAAAATTGGAAGTGAAAGGAAATTGGCTTTGAAAATAATTTAGCCACTAAATGAACATTTTGAATAGCAAAAGGTATGTTTGGAAAAAGAGTGGGGGATCCCCCTGTCCCCTTACCCTTTTGCGATGTTCGATTTGCAAATATCTGGCATAAATATGACATATTTCTTGGGCTCAACTGAGGTGATTGCACAATCTTTACCATACTGAAAAAGGATTCGGATTATTCTCCACGTAAAGCATGTCTTGCACATTCATTAAAGAGTGACACAGCTGCTGGATCAATCTTTTCGAGGGATTTTACAGAATATATTGATGTTCCCAAGGCGTACATTCTCTTGTCCTGGGCCTTCTCGCACTTGCCATCTTCATCACCTTTGTAGTTCTTCTGATGCGTTTCATGGTTTATAGATACAGTTAGCTGGTGACGAAACTCGCGGCCCCTGCTTACAAACAAAATGAATTGTTAGTAAATAACAGATGCGAAATCTGAGGGCAACAGGGTTATATATACTGGTTGAATTTTGCAAGACCTTCTTTTGGTATGATAGGACGATGCTAGGTTGATCTCTTGACAGGCTTTGACGCGAATTAAATTTGATTTTAAAACAAAACAGCGCTCTAGCAGTTTTGAACCTTTTTTTACTACGTCAATTTCTCTTTTGTCTTTAAAGTGCCTATTTATTGCAGCTCGTGCGTTTTTCATTGAGTTTTTGTGATATTCTTGTGCTTGTTCATCGCCTTTTTGTTTTTGATAGTTTTATGAAATTTTTTGGCTTGGCTTCTGCGTAAAACTTCCTTAAGCCTTCAATAAGGGTGCTTGCTTCAACAACCTGTAGGTCATGTGTTTCGATATTTTTATATTATTTGGATACATTTATACATCAATTTACAAGTACAATACACAGTTTAAGCATTTGTTATTTTGTTATTGGTGTATGTTTGTTTAAAAATATCACAACTTTATTTGATATCTATTTTATATTCTCACATATTTTAAATATACACTTTTATACAGGTTTTTATTAGTTTTGTTTTATTTTTAAAATCTCTTTACATGTTGTTGATTCGTTCTATAATCATATCCTATATTTGGCATGATCATGTTTTGATTGTTACTCAAAATGTTAAAAATGACCATTGCTGTGTATAGATATGTGATATAGCTGCTGAATGAACACAACAGCATCAAAGTTAGAATTATCAACACTGAAGCCAATTTTCCATTTTGTTTTCCTTATGTTGGCATCTGAGTACTGGTTTTTCTCTATTTTTTGTAAATCTTTTTTATCTGAAAGTCATTTTTAAATCTATAATTTTCTTCATTTGGGGCATCTTTATATGAAACAGGATTTTTGAATGGGTTCTGGTTCTGTCATTGTGACATTTGATTCACAGTGCTCCTCTGCCTCGTTCTTCTGCTGTAATGCCTACAGCAGCATATCATCAAAAACCTCTACATTTTCTTATAGGGCCTTCAGAAGTGATAAAGCGTCCGAGTCACCAAGTATTCCCCTTACCAAACTGATATGTTTGCTGCAGGCCTGCAGCAAGTCTGCTGCAAGCTTGCAGCAAACAAAAATTGTTCGCAGGGAGAAAATTTTCTTGTGTGCAGATGATTGCCGCTAGCTGCGATCTTGCGGCAAACATTGCAGCAATTGCTTCAGGCTTGCAGCAAATTTGCAGGATCCCAACATGTTTGCAGGAACATTGCAAGAAACATACACGTCAATTTAATGTTTGCAGCAAGTTCACAGGAAACATTTCATTATTCGAATGTTTGCAGGAAGTTCGCAAGAACATTAAACAAGTCAAATCAGCCAATGAAATGCAGATGGTACAGGGGTCAACATATAACTGGCAATTTTGAGATGTTTGAATTGAAGTTGTACACGTTTCGGCATTTTGTTAGATAAATACAGGTTTTGAATGATTAAAAGTGCCAAACTCTGGATGTAAATGTTCATTGACATCCATGATATCTAACTGGTAAGAAATGATTTTGATTTATTTTGATATTTGAAAGAATATTTCTTAACATAGGTCGCGGGCTTGCTGACGTCAATAAAACTGGGTACGCAATTTATATGATTTGGGCGACTTTCTTGTGCACATCTGATTATGACGTCACGGTGAGAAAGGGAAAAATTCAGTACATTATCTAGCTATAACTTTTGTTGAAATTGGTAATTTAGTATAACAGTACACATAGAACATGCTGAAGTTATAAAAATAATGAAGGCTCATTTTGATTCGAATGACCATCACTGAAAGGGTTAGAAAGCGTTTCATTATGTGTTATCAATCGTATCTTCTCGGGTTTATTCTGAGAGCACATGTACTTGTTTCGGAAATGAATTTTAACCCTTGTATCATGTATGATTTATAAATATTAAATACATGTATTAAATGTGTATAATTATAAAACAGATTATCTAACTCCGAATTACACTCGATACCCCTCCTCAGAAACGCACTCATTTTAGTGTACACTTTCAGTGGAAATGCAATATAACAAACTGTTTATTACCATTGTCTTCTACGATGATTCATTTACATAACCATATATGGCATCATTTGCATGCATGTCTTTGTTTTCATTTATCTCCGTAAACAGCGTCAAAACTCTGCTCACCGACGGAAAGTCAAACTCAATGACGCTTGATTTCTATCGGTGGTTAACTGTGCGTTTGAATCCTACCGTGAACGATGGCGTCGCGCTACATCACTTGGACGGTACCTCAATTAAAAAAGGAATTGATGCACAGGGATGCAGCTACGCACGGGAGAAAAACTGATCTGATTAAAAGGTATACGCTTGAGATCAATATTTTCACTCAAAAATTAATTAGTTCATAGAAAATTTCCTATAGAAATACAAAACAGTGTTCGTCCAGTTTATGTTGACCTACGTAACAAATTCAACCTTGTCATCAGTTAGACATCACTTAGTTTTCCTATACATATATGATTGAATTCGATTGCAATGGTATTTGTATACATGTATAGTTTTGTTTTATAAAGTAAAACACTTGATCATAGCTCATCTATGGTATTTATCTGCAGTCGAACCGATTTTATAAAGTGTAGATAGGCATCAGCATTCAACCAAGAATGTGGTTTTCGGCATGTGATAATCTAGTGGGGACCATCCGACCGGTTTCATTCATTTTTTAAAATTGTATTCACATTATAAGGTTACCCAGATAAACACATATATATCTTAGAACCCCCTACCCTCCCCATGTTGAAGGTTGAAAAATACAATTTATCACCATATTAGGCCTATACAGTCAAATTATAAATGTTTCAAAATTAAAGAGCAATGAATCAGATTATACTACAACTTAGAAATTTGGACAGTTTTACTTTATAAACTGAAAGTTAAAAAAAGAATGAAAATTGAGGTCAATTTTATGCTCTAGGCCTATTTTTCAAGAATTTAGAAAAAAAATGTCTCCGTTATTATTCCATACGTCAGCTTGCCGTAGGCCGGTTCACCTGCTTCCTGTGTAATAATCCAATATATTGGTATTTTTCCCTATTTTTATAGACATATATATATATATATATATACAGTTTTTTAGTTTGTTCTAACTTATGATATAATCTGAAGGCCATTTTCATCCAAATATTTGTATTATGATTAATTCTAAATTCCAACAATAATTTATATCCAGGCTTGAGTCCTATGATAAGAACAAGAACTTTTTACCACTGCCTGTTCTTCTGTCAGAACCTCTGGATGTGAACTGGCCATCCACTGGATTTCAATAATTGAAGCCAGATCACCAGGGACTTTTACCTAGTGTAACAAGGGACCAAACAGAAGCCTACTTTCTTCACCGCCTTGCAGGTTTCATAACTTTGAATATATAATATACATGTACTAAATTCAGAGTAGTATGATCCTATGTTGAAAAAATATGTTTTTTTTATCTATCATCTCTCATTATACATGTACCCCCACTCCTAAGGAAAGAGGGGTAATACATGTACTTATACTGTGATATAATCCTTGTGTGTCTGTCTGAGTGTCAGTTGTGTCTGTCCTTAACAAATTTTTCTCAGCACAACTACTTTGTTAAATTGCAGAATTGATGATAGAAATTTTAGTACTCTTTGCTAGGCATGCCATATAGTGGCACTGGATTTATTTTTGTATGCATTTGAAATACAAGAAGGGCAATGTTTGAAACTCCCTGTAAAATTACCCAGACAGTAGACATGCAGGGCTGATTGCTAGTGAAAGTTGTCAGACCTGTCGAAAATGTACTAGCCCCCCAAAAATGAGCCTTTTCTGAGTTCATTTAAGCAATAATGTGAATGGGGCCAGCTCCCTATAAATTTGATCCCATACCTATACGCTGATGAATTCTACCCATTTTCTTGCTACTCTTTGTATGGAAATATTTAGTTGATTTGAGAGACTTAATTTATCAAATATCTGAATTTTAATTTATGGAAAAATTTTACACATCTAGTCGGGCGTCAATACCTGCAAATCTTTTTGCCCCTTACAAAATTTGTGCGTCCCGGTCGGTCAGGCGCACAGTTATTTCAAACAATTAACACAGAAGAGATGGTAAATTAACATTAGAGCAGGGATATCATGAGTGAGCATTAATGGTTTCCTCAAAGACTTCTTGTTTTTAATGCAATGAACTTTAGTAATGAAATTAATATGTATTTATTTTTGTAGGTGATAATTACTCGGCAAGAAACATAAAGGCCATTAAGAATGGTGAATTGCTGTACGATTCCAAGAGAATCCTTGCATGTTCTGTGCTCATTCAGGCCGACATATTTTTTACAGGAATAGTCAGTGCAGCAATGAAAAATAAGGTCAGTTGAACATTTACTTAGACTCAGCAAGAAATTTAATCTATACCTGTTTTTTTTTTTTTTCAAATGTCTATACTTATCATTTTATTCCAGATAGAAAGTCCATTTTGTAATTTGTAATACATGATTCTTTGTATTTTTATGAATTGGGCAAATACCATGTATGTATTTTTATCAATCAGGTGACATACAACTACAAGCTTCGACTAGAAAAGCAATCTGGAGATATTTTAAGTTCCCACTGTGAATGTCCTGCTGGTAAGGGCCCAAACGGAACATGTAAGCAACTAGCAGCAGTGATGGTGATGCTGGAGAAGTTCACTGGGTTAGGAGAACTGACTGGCATTGAGAAAACATGCACAGAGAACCTAATGATTGTGACTTCCCATAAAGGTTTACATTTATATATTGATTTATAGTTATTTTTTGAGTTATTATACCCCTGGTAATCTTCAATATGCTTTTTGATAAATTATTACAAGATTTGATATTTAACATGAAGTGGTCACGCATCCAAGGGTTTAACAGGCTCAACATTTCTAAACTTGCCTGAAATAGAGGGATAGTTTACTGCATCACTAGAGAGCTAGCTTACTACATTGTAGCAAGGCAGTATAAGTTCCCTATATACTTTCTGCTACAATATTTAGCTTTAGTCTGGGTGTACCTATAACATAAATAACACAGAATATGAATTTGAAGAATGTATTGTGGTTTTACCTATCATTTAAAAAATTTCAACTTGACATTTTTTTTAAAGGATCACCAGTAAAGGTAGAGCATCTTTCACGAAAACGTAAGTCAGAGTCAATATTAGATGATCCCCGTCCAGAGAAGAGGAGGAATATGGAAGGTTTTGAGGACAGGGTGAGGAACATACTCATCAATTATACCGCAAAATCGTCGGCAGATATTGCCTATCGCTACTTATTCAAAGGAGCTGATTTGAAGGTAAATGTAATAAAACTAGAGGTACTGTGAGCAATTAGCTCACTAAATAATACCCCCTGCCTCCCATATGAATATAGTGGAAGTATCCATGATTTGGTCTGGAAAATCTAAAATATATGTCAGATCAAAATGTAATATAGGAGATGCACAATGGCAATCTGTAATAAAGATTCTGACAAAGTTTTATTAAATTTCCTTTAGTGGTATGAGAGGAGTTGCGTATAAGAGATGGGTACCCCTAAAGTGTAACAGATGGACGGACGTACAGACGGATGAACATACCGATTTCTATATACCCTCCCACTTTTCAAGCGGGGGGTATAATGAAAACACCTTTGGTCCCACGTTCATTTGTGTGAAGCGGTATCAAATCTATAAACAGGTTGATCACAAAACTGCTACTTATTTAAGGCACTACCGGGGTAATACTAAATAATGAAACAAAATCTAAATTAAATACATTTTTTCAGCGGCATTGACCTCTTGTAAATAACCACAGGCACGTAGGAGATGACCCCCTTCCTCCTTTCCATTTTTGCTCACCTGAGCCGAAGGCTCAAGTGAGCTTTTCTGATCAAAATTTGTCCGTCGTCTGTCGTTGTCGTTGTTGGCATTGTCGGCGTTGTCGTTGTAAACTTTTCACATTTTCATCTTCTTCTCAAGAACCACTGGGCCAATTTCAACCAAACTTGGCACAAAGTATCCCTGGGTGAAAGGGATTCAAGCAGGTTCAAATGAAGGGCCACGCCCTCTTCCAAGGGGAGATAATTATGAATTAGTGAAAAATTAATAGCATTTTTGAAAAAAAAATCTTCTTCTCAAGAACCACTGGGCCAGGAAAAATGAAACTCATGTGGAATCATCCTCAGGTAGTGTAGATTCAAGTTTGTTCAAATCATGACCCCCGGGGCTAGGGTGGGGCCAAAATGGCCGACCAAAGTTTTACATAGGAATATATAGGAAAAATCTTTAAAAATCTTCTTCTTAAGAACCACTGGGCCAGGAAAGATGAAACTCGATGTTTAGCAGAAAGTGAGCTTTTCTGATCACATTTTGTCCGTCGTCCGTCCGTCTGTCCGTCCGTCCGTCTGTCTGTCCGTCTGTAAACTTTTCACATTTTCGACTTCTTCTCAAAAACCACTGGGCCAATTTTGACCAAACTTGGTACAAAGCATCCTTGGGTGAAGGGAAATTTAAATTGTTAAAATGAAGGGACATATCCCCTCGCAAAGGGAGATAATCAAGAAAAGGCAAAAATAGGGTTGGGTCATTAAAAAATCTTCTTCTCAAAGACCACTGAACCAGTAAAGCTGAAACTTATGTGGAAGCATCTTGGGGTAGTGTAGATTCTAAATTGTTCAAATCATGACCCCCGGGGGAAGGTCGGGGCCACAATGGGGAATCAAAATTTTTTATAGAAATATATAGGAAAAATCTTTGAAAATCTTTTTCTCAAGAACCACTGGGCCAGAAAAGCTGAAACTTATGTGGAAGCATCCTGGTATAGTGTAGATTCTAAATTGTTCAAATCATGACCCCCAGGGGAAGGGCGGGGCCACAATGGGGATCAAAGTTTTATATAGAAATATTTAAAAAAAAATCTTTGAAAATCTTTTTCTCAAGAACCACTGGGCCAGAAAAGCTGAAACTTATGTGGAAGCATCCTGGTATAATGTTGATTCTAAATTCTTCAAATAATGACCCCCTGGGAAAGGGCGGGGCCACAATGGGGAATCAAAGTTTTACATAGAAATATATAGGAAAAATCTTTGAAAATCTTCTTCTCAAGAACCACTGGGCCAGAAAAAGTGAAGCTTATGTGGAAGCATTCTGGGGTAGTGTAAATTCCAAATTGTAGGAATCATGACCCCCAGGGGAAGGGCGGGCCATTATAGGGAATCAAAGTTTTACATAAAAATAAATAAAGAAATAAAAATCTTTGAAAATCTTCTTCTCAGGAACCACTGGGCCAAAAAAGCTGAAACATGTGTGCCCATGGAAGGATCATGGGGTAGTGTAGATTTCAAAATGTCTAAATTATGATCAGTGGGGTAGGGTGGGGATGCATTATGTATAACAAGGGGAAAATCTGGTAAAGAACAGAATGGTCAACGCTTCTCAGGTGAGCGATGTGGCCCATGGGCCTCTTGTTTTTTCTATCCTTATACGTATAAGCATAAAATAAAATCAAGTTAAGATTTATTTTAGTTATTCGCTGCCTCTTTGTAAACTTAAACAAAAACATTTTCAATATAAACACGGAATGCATTAATACTAGTCTTATGCTCGAGTGGATAATTGGCGGAAATTGATTCATAAGAAGTTATTGTTGATTTGATAGCCTTGCTGAATTTTCTAAAGAAAAAGGATATATACAAAGCGTAAAAAACATATTTCGGGGTTGGGGATTGGGGATGTTAGTAGTCCTTGACTTCTAAATTATCTTCATACCTACGACTTTTCAAACCAACTGAAACTGAGATCACAGATCTGCGATGTCAACGGGGATGGGGAGTCTGTCTTTTCCAGAAGGGAATACAAGGTCACTTTTATTTTGCAAATCCGCGCATGAATAAAAAAGAAAGAAACGGTAAGAAATAAACAGATAAAGAAAAAAAAATAAAGGACTGATTGTTGGTTTACGCCTTTTACATGCATTTTCACTAGCTTAAAGGGAAAATTAATGTCTAATAATTATTTAATGTCTAATAATTATTTTATTGAATTATCATGATACAGGTCGTTTGAAAGCAGATATACGTGAATTTCATTTTTCTTAAAATCCGTTTAATTTTTTTTTTTGCTCTGTATACCGTATCGATATTCACGACGTCAAGCGTGGCGTCGCGATATTTTATGACATTGTTCCTAAAAATGCCACATTTTTTATTTAAAAGCAATTATCTACAATTAAATTACGAAAAATTGAACCCGAAGACATCTTAATTTTTTCACATAGATTTATTTCAAATCAGTTCTATTTTTAAATACCAAAGGATAAACAAATTCGTCTGCACGATTTAAAAGTTACTGATATTTTTCTAATCAAAACTTTGCCTGAAAACAAGCTAAAAACGACGTTTTTCCTATACAATTCAATAGAATACCGTTGAAAATGTATCTACAACAATGACATCTTTGGAATTCAATTACACAAAAACGGTGCAGACAAATTTTATAAAATTTTCAGAGAATGAAAATCAAAGGTAGAGAAATCATATAGGTATTTTCATGGTATGTTTTCGAACACTTTTAAAAGCCCTGTAAACCCGCGACCTACGTGAAAGCACGTTTGCGTAGCTTATGTAAACGCTAGGTCAAATCTAAATCTGTTTATTATATGAATTTCATTCCTCTTTTTAATATCACATATGAATACTTTTTAAATGTATTAATGGACCCAAATCAGTTAAATGTTTTCAAATTAATTAGTAACTGTATAATCAAGGTAATATTCAATTTAAAATTATATGTGAACTTCTTAAAGTTATATTCATATACTAGTAAAAAGATATCATGCACATTGATTTTAAAAATGTATGAAAACTGTATATAGGAACATAAAGAGAGCCTATCAAATCTTCATAAAATTGCATCATTTTAGAAACATGTGGTGGATTTTCTCTAAAATTAACAGATTTAGGTCAGGACAAAAGCTTTCTGCGAACTGGCTGCTTGTACACAGGAATGTGCAAAACCATAAAGAAATCGTTTTCTGCAAGTTAGCAGCAATGTTTGCAGCAAGGTTTCTATGTTTGGAAAATCCAGTGCTTGCTGCAGACTTGCAGCAAACCTCATTTGCATGGTAAAATGTTTGCAGCAAGCTTGCTGCAGACTTGCCGCTAACTGCCGCAAACACCAAGGTTTTGTATAGACTGTCATGCTTTCTTTGGTTACAATGATGCAATGTGTACTGCAAGCTTGCAGCAATGTTTGCTGCAGACTTGCAGCAAATAATTGCAGGAAGGCAATATCATGCACTTTGATTTTAAAAATGTATGAAAACTTTGTATAGGAACATAAAGAGAGCCTATCAAATCTTCATAAAATTGCATCATTTCAGAAACATGTGGTGGATTTTCTCTAAAATTAACAGATTTAGGTCAGGACAAAAGCTTTCTGCGAACTGGCTGCTTGTACACAGGAATGTGCAAAACCATAAGGAAATCGTTTTCTGAAAGTTAGCAACAATGTTTGCAGCAAGGTTTCCATATTTGGAAAATCTAATGTTTGCAGACTTGCAGCAAACCTCATTTGCGTGGTAAAATGTTTGCAGCAAGCTTGCTGTAGACTTGCCGCTAACTGCCGCAAACACCAAGGTTTTGTATAGACTGTCATGCTTTCTTTGGCTACAATGAAGCAATATCTACTGCAAGCTTGCAGCAATGTTTGCTGCAGACTTGCAGCAAATATTTGCAGGAAGGCAATATTTTCGGTAAGTGTTCCCGTTGTATAAAAAATTGAAAGTTTTTCAGAAGCCTTTCAAATGTTACTTCACTATTTGAAGATTCCATATGCAAAGCTTTAGATTCTAAATCTACTAGCTGCCAGTGCCAAAGCCTACCCTTCCCCCTTCATGGGTATTCCAAGCGGATATATATCAACTGGTATATACCAGTAATATTTACAGATATGTTAGATTTAACTTCTGGTATCCATAATCAGAGCAGATACAAATTTTGTATTTAAAATTGTGATATTAAAAAAAAACAACCTGTAAAATTCCATTATTACCAACAATGAATTTTTCACAACAATTTACCATAACATATTGTCGGCCATATTGTAAACATTAAATATGGGTCAAAAAAGTAGTTCCTGCTTTCAATATTTTTATCGAAGTGTAAAAATTTATGCGCGTAGCTTATAAATAAATCAGAAGTCTCGATTATCGAATATAAATATAATGAGATTGGAATTATAACATAATAATTCGGTACATGATATAATTCTATGGAACTTGTGTTTTTGCTGCCGAAATATTAGACCAGGCGAAAACTGAATGCTAACATAATCTCCATTTTAGAGATATGGCGCCATCCCGTGAGACGCAGAAACCGCGTACATCGAGTGACACATCATCGAAGTTGGAGCCCAAATGACTGAACTTTTCAAATATACCGATTAACAAGGCTCTAGGGAAACTAAATTATAGTGCAATACTTCATTATAATTCAAGGTATTTGCCTAATTACCTTACTTTATTTTTTTTAAGATAAAAATCTACTGAAGGTTATAATTTTCGTACAGAATTTTAGCTGTAACAGTTTAGGTCTAAATTCGAAAACTTTGATAACCCGGCCAAAAGTAAGCTGAGATGTTTGAGAAATGGGAGCAACATTACGTGTTGTTCCTAAATTTTGGAAATTGCCTGATAGCATCTGTATAATTATCAAATCAAAAACTATTAAGAATAATATTCTACATCTATTTCAGTATGTGTAAATTAGTTTAAATTAATGTTACTGTTCTTAAAACAAAAGAGTCTTTAATTAACTTTTCTAGTAAAGGCAATTACCTTGTTGTGTTTATATATTGATCTATTTATAATCAAAAATTCCACAGATTATTTTAGGACATCTATAAATAGATCACACCTGCAAATAAAACCATATATGCGCATTTCTAAATTATGATGCAATTTATTTCAACGCTAAAGGTCTTAAAAGGTAGACAAGGTAGGTTAAAATCTTCCTTATATAAATACATTAACGATAAAACGTATCATTATTTAAAATTTAAACGTGTAAAGTAAAAATAATGCATTCAAATTCCAAAAATAATACATTCCAGTTTGCATCAATCAATCATGTCATTGTCAATTAAAAGTTAACACAGACCTGCATCCATACTTACTTTGCTGGTTATATATTTGTTTATCAATGCTTGTTCTGATTAGTTTACAAACTAGATACGATCTCGTTGCGAGCAACGAGTGGGTCTTCCGTCCGATTCTTGATAAGATGAGATAAGATTTTGATTGAGATTTTCATTCTAAAATAATGATTTTTCCTAATCTCTAAAAGGACATTGAACATTAAAGACGTTTAAAAAATCGACTTTTGGCCCCTCAGGGCCCCAAACATTAGGGATCAACCCTTTTTTCTTCATATCATCTGTAAGCTATCATGATTTTGATGACTTTTTGTTCAACAACTATTCAGAGATTCTTTTTCGTTTTTGAGTTATTCGCATAAGAAATATTTAGGGGCCAAGCCTTCAACTCCTTAATGGGGACGTTTAGCGAAAAATAAAAGGATTCATATTGTTCAGAATATGATTTTGAACATCATTTGTTTAATATTACTTGTCAATATATTTCTCATTTTCGAGATATAAAGCGTCAAAGATTTAGCATTCTGGCCCCTTTTTGGCCCCTAAATACTTGTATGTAATATACGACATTAAAATCATAATATACAGTTGCAGATTGTTGAGATAAACACTTTTGCTTCAGTAATGTATAACAAAATATTGACTGTTTAAGAGTTATCGAAAAAAGACTTTTAGCCCCTTTTGGCCCCTAATTTGAGTTCACAGCCCCTTTTTCTGGATTTCATCTTGAAGCTCTTAGGATTTTGAACACTTTTTGTTCAACAACTATTCAGAGATTCTTTTTCGTTTTTGAGTTATTCGTAAAAGAGATATTTAGGGGCCAACCCTTCAACTCCCTAATGGGGACGTTTAGCGAAAAATGAAAGGTTTCATATTGTTCAAAACATGATTTTGAACATCTTTTCTTCAATATTACTTGTCAAAATATTTCTCACTTTCGAGATATAAAGCGTCAAAAATTTAGCATTTTGGCCCCTTGTGGCCCCTAATTATGTAATATACGAATCATAATATACAGTTGCAGATTGTTGAGATAAACATTTTTGCTTCAGTAATGTATAACAAAAAACTGATTGCTAAACAGTTATTGAATGAATACTTTTGGCCCCTTTTTCTCCTTAATGTGATGAGTCAGCACTTTTTTTTTGGTATCGTATTAAAGATCTTCGCATTCCCCACAAATATTGTTCAGTATGTCTTAACAAAATAATAATACTTCAAAAGATATGACACAAAATGTCTCCAAAATTCACTCATGATTCTTTTTCGTTTTCGACTTCCATATTGGACCTTTCTGAAAAATTTTGAATCAATTGTGCAATTCAGCAATGTGTCGTCTATCATCGCTGACAATTTCAAGTCTGTAGCTAATGTCGTTTTTGAGCTTACTCATGGACAAGGAGACCCTCTGAAAATCACTGAAAGGGCGATAACTTCCGACCGGAAGTGAATTTCCAAAAAATGAAAAAAGCGTATAAGGTTTAGATAAAGATACATCATCTCTGAAATTTTCACTAAATCGGTCAAGCCATCTATCTTCTGCACAAAAATTGTAAAGAAAAAGGAAGAAGAATAATAATAAAGCTCGTTGCAAAGCAAAAATTTAGCATTTTGGTTTTGACCGGAAGTGCCAGAAGTGACGTGAACAAAAGAAAGCAATGAGCTAATCATAATTTTATAATTTCAATTTTGTATTAAAGCCTTCAAAATAAGCTATTTTTGGCTGTTTGACCGGAAGTGACGTAAACACATATGTTTGCCAAGAACAGCAAAAATTGCAATATTTGACTACTTCCGGTTTGACCGGAAGTGACGTCGCCGGACGTATTTTGACGACAAGATTAAAACAACTTTGCTTCTTTGACGTATTACAAATTCGCAATACTTTTTGAGATATAAAGGAAAAACTTTCGGCCCCTTTTGGCCCTTGATCATGGGGGCCAGCCCTTTGTCCTTGATATTTTTCAAAAGATCGTGACATTCTCTACAACTTTTGTTCTATATGTCTTTTCAAATTGTTAACATATAAAAAGATATTGCACAAAAGGTCTCAAAAATTTCTAAATACTCGATAGGACTTTTTTCGAGCCATAGCGAGCGCCGACGTGCGGCACTTCCTGAAAAATTTTGAGTGGTGTGTGACAAAAGAGCACACGTTGTCTCTATCATCGCTGAAAATCTCAACTTTCTGTCCTAAGTAATTTTCGAGAAAAATGATGGACAATGAGACCCCCTGAAAATCACTAAATCGCGAAATCTCAAAACCGGAAGTGACGTCATCAAAAAAAAAAAAATATATCAGCTTTGTTTGATGTTCTATCAGTCCTGAAAGTTTCATGAAAATTTATCCAGCTGTTTTCGAGAAATCGCGTGCACAAAATCGGTAAGAAAAAAAAACAATAATAATAATAATAATAAAAATAGTGGAAAAGAAACCTAAGAATAATAATAATAAAAGTGAAAAAAAAACAATAGAATAATAGAAGGGTCTTCCGTTGGAGACGGAAGACCCTAAATATGTGCAGTGCATTTATTGAGTTTGCATTTCAAGCATTTGAATTTTAATGTCCCTGATACCTTTCATATATTTACGACATAGGGTAACATTTTTAAATACTATTGGGATACAAATACGGGTTGGTCATGAGATCAAATCTTGAAAGAGCCTGATCATAATCTTTGATCCCTGTTTGTTTTATTTTTCGAACCCAGTGGCACTTGTTTGATTCAATTGAATGCAAGTCAACCTTGCATTTTTGCACGTAACCTGTTGCAACTATGATATTATTGGTGATGAAAGAACAAGCTTAACTAAGAGGGTTTTTTCCAGCCCTTTGAATTGCTGAAAAAGGTTCTTTTTAGCATGAAATAAATTAATTTTCACTAGCATCCTTAAAGACTTCATATCTCTACATTAAATGACTCCTACTTCACCCAAGTCCATGTATTTTGATGTCTGAAGTGCATGACATTCTTCAAATTCTTACTTTTTTTCAAAAATGACCAACATTTTAAGCTGTTTTTCGATACTCTGCATAGACGTCACAACCTCTGATCCAAAATGTATAAGTACAAAATAAAAGAACTGTTTCAAAATAGTATAAATTTTGTGTATTTTTGGATAGAGAGTTGGAATCATTTTTTTTATGAACCTACCCACTCAAATTCATTCACACAAATTTTCTTCAAAATTTAGGAAATCTGCATTCAAAGTGAATAAAACATCAGTACCTTCACCATGAACAATACATGCGATGAGTTCTTTAGTTTTTGTTTTATGTTTTGTTTCTAATTTCGTTCATCAGTATGTATTGATTAAACTAAGATAAATTTATACATATTAGCTTAAGCAACATTGAAATTACTGTAGAAATTGCTCAAGATTACTATTTTTTCTTTCATGCAATTAAGAATATAAAAAAATTCTAAAGCCATTTTTAATTTTTTTTTCTACCAAGTACCTAATTTTGCAGGATAAGATGCCTTCTTTAAAGAGAAAAGTAGATGAGGTAAACAACCTTAAAAAATGATTCTTTAAAATCATTATTCTCACTGTTTGCTATTTATTATATTTAGATAATTCCGTGACAGTAATACTTTATTTTTAGGGTAGGTTGCCACCCTTCAAAAGGCATAAGAAGGAGGAGTCTTTTGCGGCAGAAAAAGAAAATTTTTGCAGAATATGTGCCATAAAAACATACATCGTAGGAATTCAACATTATGAAGGAAAAGTACTGTAGATTCTTATTATACCAGAATTTATTATCGAGAAATGACTCCTTTCGAGACGTCAAATCGCTAGAATAAAAATATTGAATTGCGTTTTTCAGATTTAGAGTTTTAATATACAGTACATTGTAGCAATATTAAAATAAAAACTAGAGATTTTATTTAACGAAATGTTTTATATTACGTTAAACTTTATATTTTTAAGGTATTTATAGTAATTTATGGATTAAATAAATGAAAAGTACATTTTTAAACCCTGATTTCTGGCATATAAAAAATAAAATGATCTTTTATTCATTTTTTTCTTTGTCAGAACTCTGTTACAACAGGAAGCAAGATCTGGCTAAGAAGAAATCCTAAAAATACCTCCGATCCTAACGCTATAGAATGTTGGCCGAGCCCTACATCATGTACTCTCCAGCAGATTGTTGGACACATCTGTAAAGAACTAGCTGTTCCACTGGCCAGGCTGTTAGATAACAATTTGGTTTCCGTAGAAGGGTATGCTATTGATTATATTTCTTTCATCATTTTGATTCTATAGAAGGAAAAACGACTTTTGTTCACAAATGTCTAAGTGCATGTTTAATAAACATCATTTTTTAAATTTTTATATAAAGCACAAATTACAGTTAGTTTTCAATAAATGAATTATATACATAGTTGACAAAAATATTGAAGACATAAGATTTCAAAATGTTTGAAAGAATCTCTTGCTTTTTAGGTCACCTGAGTAAACTCAGGTGACCTATTGGTATCTCTTTTCGTCCATCGTCGTCAGTTGTACGTCGATCGTAAACTTTTGAACATTTTCAGCTTCTTCTCTGCAACCACTGAACCAATTTCAACCAAAATTGGTACAAAGCATTTATGGGTAAAGGGAAACAAAAATTGTGAATTTCATGACCCCTGCCCCCCTGGGGCCTGAGGGGTGGTGCCAAAACCACTAAAATTAATGCAATCTTTAAAAATCTTCTTCTTTACTCATGGACATCAAGCAGTCAAACTCTTTGATGATTGTAATCAGCATTAAGTCCTCTAACAAAATTGTGAAATTCAGGGCCCCAGGGTCAGGGGTTCTAGTGCTAGGGTGGGGATAAATCGAGTGAAAATACATGAATTCTTTGAAAATCTTCTCTGCTCCAGTGGAAGAAAGTGTAGAAGTGTAAGAAGTACTGAAAGTGAATTGTTTGAAATCTGCTAGTTTGTATTAATCAAATATTTTTATAAGCAAGGGTGCCTTTTCAACAATTGTGCAATGTGTTGACCTAGGGTCAGGCGTTCATGTGTGGTAGGGGCACAACTGATTATTGCTGAATATTACTGATTAGTTGAAATGCATTTTTTGTTGCCTCTTTCAAAATTGTGAATGCCATAGCATAGTTAAAATATGAACCAAATTCAATTACTGTGAAGTTGTTGCATGATACTCAGGTGACCTATAAGGCTCATGGGCCTCTTGTTTGTGAGAAAACATTGAAGGATTAAATACTGTTTTTGAAGATTTACTGTCTACCGTAAGGACTTTACTACCGTATTCATTTACAGAATTTAGTGTAAACAGTTTTCTCTATCTCATTTCAGAGCTAAATTATTGTTAAAGATGATGATTACTTTTTAGCTCACCTGAGCCGAAGGCTCAAGTGAGCTTTTCTGATCAAAATTTGTGCGTTGCCTGTCGTCGTTGTAGTCGTTGTCGTCGTCGTCGTCGTAAACTTTTCACATTTTCGACTTCTTCTCAAGAACCGCTGGGCCAATTTCAATCAAACTTGGCACAAAGTATCCTTGGGTGAAGGGGATTCAAGTTTGTTCAAATAAAGGGCTACGCCCATTTCCAAGGGGGAATATTATGAATTAGAGAAAAATTAATGGCATTTTTAAAAAATCTTCTTCTTAAGAACCACTGAGCCAGAAAAGATGGAACTCAGGTGTAATCATCCTCAGATAGTGTAGATTCAAGTTTGTTCAAATCATGAACCCTGGGGCTAGGGTGGGGCCAAAATGGCCGACGGAAGTTTAACATAGGAATATATAGGAAAAATCTTTTAAAATTTTCTTCTCCAGAACCATTGGGCCAGGAAAGATAAAACTCATGTGGAATCATCCTCAGGTAGTGTAGATTCAAATTTGTTCAAATCATGACCCCTGGGGCTAAGGTGGGGCCAAAATGGCCGACCAAAGTTTTACATAGGAATATATAGGGAAAATCTTTAAAAATCTTCTTCTCCAGAACCACTGGGCCAGGAAAGATGAAACTCATGTGGAATCATCCTCAGGTAGTGTAGATTCAAGTTTGTTCAAATCATGACCCCTGGGGCTAAGGTGGGGCCAAAATGGCCGACCAAAGTTTTACATAGGAATATATAGGGAAAATCTTTAAAAATCTTCTTCTCCAGAACCACTGGGCCAGGAAAGATGAAACTCATGTGGAATCATCCTCAGGTAGTGTAGATTCAATTTTGTTCAAATCATGACCTCCGGGTCTAGGGTGGGGACAAAATCGCCGACCCAATTTTACATAGTGATATATAGGGAAACCTTTAACGGTTTTCTTTTCAAGTACTTCAAAGCTATGATTAGTGATATTTATATGGAATCATCCTCAGGTAGATTCAAGTTTGTTCAAATGATGAATGCCCAGGGGGAGTGGGGTTAAATTCAAGCCCGATGTGCTCAGGTGAGCGCTGTGGCCCCTGGGCCTCTTGTTTAAACTTCAAACTCTGAAAATATCAATATATCATGAACTCTGATCTGTTAGATACTTTAAAAAAAAACCTTTGTTTTCGATGATCAATGAAAAACATTTTATTTTTATGCGCCCGGATCGATAGATCCGGAGCGTATATTGTTTTTGTCCTGTCTGTTTTGTCTGTCTGTTTATCTGTTTGTCTGTCTGTCTGTTGTCAACTTTAACCTTCGCCAAAACTTTTGAACCATAAGAGATAGAGACTCCATATTTAGTATGCATACTCCACTAATAAAGTTCTTTCAAATGACATCAAGGCCAATGACCTTGTGACCTTGACTGTGACCTATATGCTAAAAATAGTTTTTCCCACTTTTTGCCATAACTTTTGAACTATAGGAGATAGGGACTTCATATTTAGTATTGCATACTTCACTAATAAAGTTCTTTCAAACAACACCAAGTTCAATGACCTTTTGACCTTGACTGTGACCTATATGCTAAAAATAGCTTTTTCCACTTTTTGCCATAACTTTTGAACCATAGGAGATAGGGACTTCATATTTAGTATGCATACTCCACTAATAAAGTTTCAAACAACACCAAAGTCAATGACCTTGTGAGCTTGACTGTGACCTATATACTAAAAATAGCTTTTTCGAACTTTGTTGACGACGGGCGCATAGTGTTTCACAAACACATCTTGTTTTCAAACTACAAATTATATATTAGCTATAAAATACAATATTCAAGAACAAACGTATTAGATATAAGATTTTTAAACTATAGTTTTTTGCTGAAAAATTCTAATTGTCGATAAATTAATTGTCTTGGTTCCACTAAAGCATATTAAACATTGGTTTTCCGAATAAATATGAACATATTAAAAAGGATCCAGATTGTTATCTAACAATAAAAACTTTATTCCAAGTCATTTCCTATGTTTGCCTATCCAGTAATATTGTTTCCAGAAGACCAGAAACATGCAATTAGAGCGAGTAAAAAAGTTAGCGTAGGAATTTAAGTAAAGTAGTTTTTGAAGATATATAATAACAGTTACATGTAGATTTACGTAATTGTTCAGAAGACTATGTGAAGGTGTTCATGACTGAATTATTTTTTGTTTTTTTTTTTTTATAAATGTTAGACCATCCTTCACACAATGAATCTCCATTTGACCTTATCAAGGGACCTGATCCGACTTCTGTTGTAATTAGATTTTACTCTGATCCTGATTTCTCTTTTATAAATGCGCTTGCCCGATGGACTTTTCTTTAATATAAATTATCTATTTATTCTCTTTTCAGGAAAATTATTTTCGACAAAGAGGCTCTTAGTGTCGCTGATTACGTGAAACCAATATTAATAAATCTGTCAGCAAATGTCACAAGAAAGAATGAAATAATAAAAGTTTTATAAGAATATCAATACTATAATGTCCATTCCCATGATACGACGGCACCCATGAAAGCGAGATTAGTACATTTTCAGCCAAAGTATATGGCATATGAAATCGTAAGTATGTTATACAGTTATCGACTTTAGTGAAGGTTAATATGTGTTTCAACTGAATAAGTGGAAAGTGCAAAAATGCAACTTTAAAATTTAAGATGCTTTTTGAAAAGCTTTAAAAAATTATAAAGCTTTCTTGCCGCAAGGTTTATGTGAGGCATTTTAAAGAGTGCATTTTATCATTTAACTTGATTAAACTTTCTAAATTACTTTCCCTTGAAAAAAATAATTTAAAAGATATCAGTGTTACTTTATTTATAGGAAATTAGAAAAAATCGTGAATTTCTTGTGCTGCTCAAATCGATAGCATAATATTACAATACTCTATAACCATACCACGTCAATACATATGATGACCTAGACGTTCATGTACTATTCTTAGTATATTGCTTAACGAGGTTGGATCCAACTATCAAAACTCTTAAACTTTTTGTGAAGCACATTTTTAGTTTCTACACGCACAGTTTGATAAAAAAAACATTGCATTTGCATTGTAAAAGCCAGAATTAATGTTGGAACTTTTAAAAATGGTGTGTGGAATTTTAGAAATAAGGGGTAAGACCAAAATCTGCTCAAACGCTCAGAATCAAACCTTCTTCAATATTTTATTAATTTCTTTTGAATTGAGAGTGATATAATAAATTGGTAAAGTTTATAGCTCACCTGAACTGAAAGCTCAAGTGAGCTTTTCTGCACACATTTTGTCCGAAACACGTCTGTCCGTCCGTCTGTCTGTAAACTTTTCACATTTTCGACTTCTTCTCAAGAACCACTGGGCCAATTTTAACCAAACTTGCCACAAAGCATCCTTGGGAAAAGGGAATTCAAGTTTGTTCAAATGAATGGACCAAGTCCTCTTCCAAGGGGAGATAATTATGAATTAATGAAAAATTGATGATATCATTTTAAAATCAGAACCATTGGGTCAGGAAAGATAAAACTCATGTGGAAGCATCCTCAGGTAGTGTAGATTCAAGTTTGTTCAAAATCATGACCCCCGGGGGTAGTGCGAGGTCACAATGGCTGATCAAAGTTTTACAATGGAATATATAGGAAAAATCTTTTAAACATTTTCTTCTCCAGAACCATTGGGCCATGAAAGATAAAACTCATGTGGAAGCATCCTCGGGTAGTGTAGATTCAAGTTTGTTCAAATCATGACTTCTGGGAATAGGGCGGGGCCACAATGGCTGATCAAGTCTTACAAAGGAATATAAAGGGAAAATCTTTTGAAAATCTTCTTCTCCAGAATCATTGGGCCAGGAAAGATAAAACTCATGTGGAAGCATCCACGGGTAGTGTAGATTCAAGTTTGTTCAAATCATGACTCCTGGGAATAGGGCGGGGCCACAATGGCTGATCAAGTCTTACAAAGGAATATAAAGGGAAAATCTTTTAAAAATCTTCTTCTCCAGAACCATTGGGCCAGGAAAGATAAAACTCATGTGGAAGCATCCTCGGGTAGTGTAGATTCACGTTTGTTCAAAATCATGACCCCTGGGGGTAGTGCGAGTTCACAATGGCTGATCAAAGTTTTACAATGGAATATATAGGGAAAATCTTTTGAAAATCTTCTTCTCCAGAATCATTGGGCCAGGAAAGATAAAACTCATGTGGAAGCATCCTCAGGTAGTGTAGATTCAAGTTTGTTCAAATCATGACTCCTGGGAATAGGGCGGGGCCACAATGGCTGATCAAGTCTTACAAAGGAATATAAAGGGAAAATCTTTAGAAAATCTTCTTCTCCAGAACCATTGGGCCAGGAAAGATAAAACTCATGTGGAAGCATCCTCGGGTAGTGTAGATTCAAGTTTGTTCAAATCATGAACCCCGGCGGTAGGGAGGAGCCACAATGGCTGATCAAAAATTTACATAGTAATATAAAGGGAAAATCTTTTAAAAAATCTTCTCCTCCAGAACCATTGGACCAGGAAATATGAAATTCATGTGGTAGTATCCTTAGGTAGTGTAGATTCAAATTTGTTCAAATCATGACCCCAGAGGTTAGGGAGGGGCCACAATGGCTCATTAAAGTTTTAGAAAGGAATACAAAGGGAAAATCCTTTAAAAATCTTCTTCTCTAGATTCATTGGGCCAGGAAAGATGAAACTCATGTGGAAGCATCCTTAGGTAGTGTAGATTCAAGTTTGTGCAAATCATGACCCCTGGGGGTTAGGGTGTGGCCACTTGAGGGAAGTTTTGCAAATATAATATACAGAGAATATATAGAAAAAAATCTTCTCCAGAACAGAAAAGTTTTGTTTAGTCAAATTGACATGTTAGCATAGTGAATATCTAAATTTTTCGAATAATGTCCGGGAGAGGGTGTCTTAGCCAGGGGTTGCAATGGGAGATCGAATAATATGTTGGAAAAATCTCTTTAAAATCTTCTTAGTATTCAAGTATGGTAAAATTATATATGTATGCTTTATTGATATAGTGACATTCTCAAGTAATAGAAAATTTAACCCCCCCCCCTCCCCCTACAAGTAAGCTTTTCAATACTAGGCTGTTTAGTGCTTTTTAACTAGCCTATGTGCTCATGTGAGCGATGTAGCCCATGGTCCTCTTGTTTTTATATATTGGAGCCTGAAATATTTTCACACTTTTATCTAAATAATAAAATGCCTTTCTTTGGTTGTAAATATGGGAATTAACGTCGCAGCTGTTGCAAAACAGAAAAATACATAACCCGCGTAAGACATTTGATTGCTTATTAGCTCACCTGAGCCGAACGCTCAAGTGAGCTTTTCTGATCACATTTTGTCCGTCCTCCGTCCGTCTAGCTGTCCGTCTGTCCGTCCGTCTGTTCGTCTGTAAACTTTTCACATTTTTAACTTCTTCTCAAGAACCACAGGGCCAATTTTGACCAAACTTGGTACAAAGTATCCTTAAGCAAAAGGAAATTCAAATTGTTAAAATGAAGGGCCAAGTCCCCTTACAAGGGGAGATGATCAAGAAAAGACAAAAATAGAGTGGTCATAAAAAAAACTTCTTCTCAAGAACCACTGGGCCAGAAAAGCTGAAAATTAAGTGGAAGTATTCTGGGGTAGTGTAAATTCTAAATTGATAAAATTATGATCTCTGGGGGTAGAGCGGGGCCACAATGGGGAATCAAAGTTTTACATACTAGAAGTATATATGATAAATCTTTAAAAATCTTCTACTTAAGAACCAGTGGGCCAGAAAAGCTGAAACTTACGTGGAAGCATTCTGGGGTAGTGTTGATTCTAAATTGTTCTAAATCATGACCTCCGGGGGCAGGGCGGGCCACAATGGGGAATCAAAGTTTTACATAGAAATATATAGGAAAAATCTTTAAAAATTTTCTTCTCTAGAACCACTGGGCAAAAAAAATGAAACTTATGTGGAAGCATTATGGGGTAGTGTAACTTTTAAATTGTTCAAATAATGACCCCCCAGGAATAGGGCAGGGCCACAATGGGGAATCAAAGTTTTACAATTGGGAATCAAAGCATCCTATGGTAGTGTAGATTTCAAATTGTCTAAATTATGATCAGTGGGTAGGATGGGGTGACAATATGTATTACAAGGGGGAAATATGGTAAAGAAAGGGATGGTCAAAGCTGCTCAGGTGACCGATGTGGCCCATGGGCCTTTTGTATTTTTGTATATATCTGTTTCAAAAAAAACATTCAAAGTAAAATTAGTTATGTTTAATATTGCATTATTGATGAATATGTCATTGGATGCTTAAATGATGTAACAGCCATTGCACTAGAAATCTGTGTACGTGCACGTGGCTTGCTAAGTATTGTTCATGCTCGGATTAATGGCAATGGTCTTCATAAGAAATAAAGGGAAAATATTCATAATCAGTGGATGTAAATATATCGTTATTGTACCTCTGATAGGCTAGAAATAATTTTTAATATTTCAGGAATGTTCAACTAATATACAAGAAAGATGAATTATATTTTGTGTGTGTTTGTATTTTTTATTTTTCATAACTTGTATATTCTAGGAGGAAATCGATACCAATGAAGAAGAGAAATTTGGTAATTTATTTACTTATGCTGCTTAATTATAACTTTGAGAAAAAAATTCTCATGAATATGTTTTGTTTTAATTTTTAACTTACCTGATCTGAAAACTCAAGAGAGATTTTATAATAATATTACATTTTGATCAAATTTGCCGTTAAACATCCTTTTTTCAATGTCCATAGGAAGATACTTCAGAATTCGTGAAAAATTGATATGATCTTTCAAAACATTTCAAAAAAGTTAAAACTTAATTTGTGAAACCTTTATTAGGTTATAGTTTAGAAAAAGGTTGTGCAAAGCATGACTCCGGATGGTAGGATGAGAGCACAATTGGGGGTCCAAGTTTAAAATATGAATATGTTGAAACATTTTTTATTAGGTCACCTGAGTAAACTCAGGTGACCTATTGCTATCTGTTTTCGTCCGTCGTCGTTCGTCGTGCGTCGTGCGTTAACATTTGAACATTTTCAGCTTCTTCTCTGCAACCACTGAACCAATTTCAACCAAATTTGGTACAAAGCATCTATGGGTGAAGGGGAACAAAAATTGTGAATTTTATGATCCCTGCCCCCCTGGGGCCTGAGGGGTGGGGCCAAAACCACTTAAATTAGTGCAATCTTTAAAAATCTTCTTCTTTACTCCTGGACATCAAGCAGTCAAACTGTTTGCATGATTGTAATCAGCAATGAGTCCTCTACCAAAATTGTGAAATTCATGGCCCCAGGGTCAGGGGTTCTAGTGCCAGGGCGGGGCTAAATAAGTAGGTAGTGAAAATGCATTATTTCTTTGAAAATCTTCTTCTCTGCTCCTGGGTATTAAATAAACCAACTAAGTACATAGTTATGATGAGCAAGAGTGCCTCTACCAAAATTGTGAATTTTATGGCCCCAGGGTCAGGGGTTCTGGTGTTAGGGCGGGGCTCTATTGATTATATAGTGAAAATACATTAATTCTTTGAAAATCTTGTTCTCTGCTCCTGGGTATTAAATAAACTAACTAAGTACATAGTTATGATAAGCAAGAGTGCCTCTACCAAAATTGTGGATTTTATGGCCCCAGGGTCAGGGGTTCTTGTTTTAGGGTGGGGCTCTAATGATTATATAGTGAAATGTATGAATTCTTTGAACATCTTATCCTTTGCTCTTGGTTAATATGCTAATGATCTAATTACATATCTAAGGCCAGGATTTATTTTATTTTCAGTTTTACAAACCCTCCGCTCAAGGTTTTGAACTTTTAGAAAAAAAATAAAACAATTTTTTCTTTCCGATGTCAAATTTGAGTCGGGATCGAGATTTCAAATTTACGAACTCGCACTTCCGGTTTTTAGAAGAAACGGCGGGTAAATAAAGCTAGATCCAAGAATTTAGCATGGTTTAGTGTAAAATTCACCGATAAGAGTGCCATTCAAAACGTTTCACCCGTTCAAAGGACAAATAAAATGCTGACGACTTTGTTGCACAATGACATGCTGGTGAGATAATTATGTATTCGTTTCAAAAGTAACTCAGTTACTTTTACTAAACAGTCTGTTTTATGATAGGAATTATAATTTTAGGCATCAAGTAAATTTTAGAACAATGTCTACACATTCACCTAATACATATTAAGAAAATGAAGATGTATTGAAAGACTGTTAAAGAATTGATTTTTTAAAATATATTTTGATCAACATCACAAAATTTATATAACTGGCCCAAACTGGCAGATGATGAAATAAGCAATTAAATGTTCTATTTTCCTATTTGTAAGCATTATGTGTCCAGTGGTAAGGAGCCTATTAGGATAGCATAAAAAAGAATGTACAAATGTTAATAATTGATTTATAAAAAAAAAATTATTTCCTTTTCCTTTGGGACTTTTTTATTCTCATGTTCATAACTAAACCTAAACATAAAAAAAAATGCTGGCCTTATAATGAAGAAAGGGTCCTCTTTCAAAATAGATAATTTCAGGGCTGCTGGGTCAGGGGTACCAAGGGGGTACCTTGACTAAAAATAAATTAATGCTTTGAAATCTGCCCTTTGATAAGCAATGGTGCCTCTTTCAAAATTCGTGAATTTCATGGCTTTTGGCTTAAAACACGAACCAAATACAATCGCTGGAAATTTGTTACATGATACTCAGGTGACCTATAAGGCCCGTGGGCCTCTTGTCTTATTCTAGATTAACAATGTAATAACTAATCTAATAAAAGCATTTCCAGGTAGTGTAATTTCAAATTTGTTCGAATCTTGACCCCTAAGTAAAGAAGAGCATTAATGGTGAATCAAGGTTTTACATAAGAACTATAGAGAAAGCATTTTAGACAATGTCTTCTCGAAAACAACAAGCCAATTGACTTTTTACAGTGATATAGAAGCATCTTTAGGTAGTGTTGGATTCAAATATGTTTAATTTATGACCCCCAAGTTTAGGTGTTCTCAAGAACAGCAAAATCATGCGAATTGTGACTCATATGCCTCTGGTGTCTTTTTAGATTTACAACAGATGGAGTTGAGACATCTTTTAGTTCTGTTTGCACTGTTGTTGACGAACAAAAATCAATTTTGCCTTGAAAACGATGAGTGGGTGGAGCAATTAAAGCGTGTGAATAAAGACTTCAAACTACCTGCAAAGACGGAATACATACTTGGACAAAGACTACTGAGTAAAAAGTTGAACAAATATATCGTTCAGAAAGACAAAAACATAGTCTTTAAATCTACACATATTTTAGGCATAATAATGCAATATTTTTCGGAAAAAGAAAATTATGTGGAATATTTTGTTCAGAATGCAACCTATGAAGGCTTACGTCATTGCTGTATGACGTCTTCCCATAGTGTCATAAGACCTGCAATCATACTTAATGAACATCATCTAGTTATACTTATAAAAAGATTAAAATACAGAATTCTTTTTCATCCCGTGATGAAAGATAACTCAATTCACAAGATAGTGAGTAAATCACGTAAGTATAAAGTTTACATGTATATAGATTATGTAAAGCAACGCTTCAATAATTATAATTATTAATAGACAGTTGTTAATCAAGATTTATTAGTGAGCGAGAAATATCGTCGAATTTTTTGACTTTCTTGATTTCGCATAATTATATAATAACTGCGAACCATTCGTATTGCTTGTATTTGTTGAGAATCTTTTTTCAGTTTTCAAAATTAATCGTCGACTTTGATTTTAAGCTAATTAACGAATAGCGAATAAAATGGACGCGAATAAAACTATACCATGTTCTGAACAATTTCTGAAATCATTTCTTTCTTTATACATTAATGTAGTCAAAATACCAAAAGTTATTTTGAGCTGGGATGAGAAGGGGAGAAAGGCGTTTGTAAAAAGCCTACAAGAAGACAAAGAAGATATCTTCCATGCCAGATGGATGATTCTTGGGTGTGCTGGTGTAGGAAAAACAACGCTTGTGAAGAAAATAAGAGATCTCAGCATGGAAGAGATTTTAAATACTTTACCAACAGAAGGAGTAGAGATGCATAATAGGATTTTTGAGGTTACCGGAAATAGTCTTCAAGGTTAGTTATTTAAAGGAATACAAAGCCTCACAAAGATAATTTATGGACACAGTTATGAAGTATTTTTAGTTATATATTTTAATTTTTTATGACAGATGTGACGAATAAGAATATATCTCCATTTGGGATAACATTGAAGAAGTCGTTTGGAAAACCCATAAAAGTACCCCAAGATGTGCCTCAGAATACCCAATACACAATATCGAAACTTACACCTAAGGTTAATACAACAATGCTGTACACAAGAGACGCACAACAAATACCCAAAACGATGTCCTCGGGCAAAGATAATGCAAAATTGAAAGATTATCTACCGAATTCAGAAGAAGCTACAGAGTCACATTCTTCTTCCCAAGAGAAAAAATACATTAGTTCTTCAAATCCTTCTGATGTATATGGCGATGCCTTCATTAAACTCATTCCATTTCTATGGAATAAAGTAAAGAGCGCAAAGTGTACCATTGACATTGTGGATTTTGCTGGTCAAAGCGATTACTATGCATCACACCAAGTCTTCTTGCGACAAGATGCTGGTTATATACTGGTACTTAACATGGCTGAGAAGTTGGATGATATTCCTTCCACGACAATATCACATAATATGATTTATGAGAACTGGACAAACAGAGGTAAGTGAAACACTATTATCATAATTATCATTACATTTTAACGTAAACTTTAATATTAAAATTACATGTTACAAAAATAACATATTACATGTTTAATTGTTGCCCTTTGACATGCATACTTATATTTTTGATTGATTATTATAAGCATATTATCTTCTAACTTTTAAATATATGTGTTTTTAATGGTAGATTTTGTACAAAACTGGCTAAGATCGATTCACACATTTGCTCCCTTGGCTCCTGTGATATTGGTTGCCACACATGCAGAAGGAAAGTCCTCAAGGGTAATTGTTTATTTTTCTTACTTTTAAAGTAATTCATGGAATCATCAGTCGGATAAATGATTGTTTTTCTCTGCAGGAAATCCAACAATTTTTTGTGGATGTATGGAACGTCCCGAACGTTGAGAAGTTAAAAATCCATCTGGACGAAGACCGAAAATTTTGGGTTACTCTGAGAGAAGACGACAATATTACAGAACTAAAAGACTGTATAGCAAATCAGTCGAAGACTCTTGCAACCTGGGGGAAAGAAATTCCACGAAAATGGGTGCTTTGTGAGAATTTTCTAAAAGAAACAAAGAAAACACGAAAAATAATCACGCTTCATTGTCTATTGGGTTTGATAAAAAGAAAACAGGGATACTTGAAAATGAGCAAAAACGAATTGACGTGGATGCTGAAATTTTTTCACGATATTGGGGAGATCATATATTTTGATGAAAAGGATTTAGAAAAGATTGTGATACTTGACGTTGACTTTTTGCTTGATATATTTAAATGTATCATCCGAACAGACTTGAATGTCCGTGGTAAAATAGCACGTCAATTTGGAAATAGATGGACTGCTTATGAACAGAGAGGATTGTTGGGAGAAAAAATGTGCATGGAAATGCTCAAAGAGTTACTCGATTTAAGGGCTAAAGATCAAATTGCTTTTTTCCAATATTTGACACATATTGGAATAATGATTGACATCACAGAACCTAATGTGAGAGAGAAGTTGTGGTACATACCGTCAATGAACAAATCTTTGTTTCCTTTTGATGCGTATGAATCATACATGAGAACACCCGTGCACTGCTTTGTCGCAGACTTTTTACCAGACATTATATATCATCGTCTTATCTCAAAAGCCATCACCAGTCATTCCATTGGAGAAGTACTCTTGGATGGTAATGAAAAATGCATGTATCAAAGTGTTTGTGCTTTCCTACATGATGAGACGTATATAGTTTTGATTGGAAGATGTGAAACGTCACTCCAAGTACAAATCCTAGCGACGGTTGAGTTAGACAAAAGTGTGTGTAGTGCCTTACTAGGCAAAGTTTCAAATATCATAAATGATGTTGCAAGTACCTTTCATCTCAACATTGAATTTTCTGAGGGTCTATTATGTGATCAGTCCCAAATAACTGATCAATTTCGTACATCTGGTATGTTAATGTGTGACATACAACAAGCCTGTGAGAGAAAATCTACATTTCTTTGCAAAACGTGTCCAATTTCTCGAAGGCATTTGATAAATTCAAAGGAGTGGCTATCATTCACAATGGATGTAAGTTGTTTTCTTTTATTTAATAAATCAATATATAAAATGTTTTATTCAATCTGAAAAAGATATCTAAAAAATTCTGATTTTGAATAACTAATTCAAGAGCAGAAGTATTTGCGTATCCCTTTCTATCTTCAGTTGGCATAGCTCTGTCTTGGAAAAGCATGATAGGATATGTTTTATTTATAACTACGTACTTTATCTATGAGTATGTAAGTACATGTATAAGGAACAGGAAGATAATAGCCAATTAAAAAGATTATGAGATTATCTCGACTTACGAATTTATTACGACGTATTTGTGATTTGTTAAATGATATGTTGTTTTATGATAGACTGATGAACCTGAGGAGGAAGATGAAGAGAAGGAGGATTTAGTCGAGGAAAAAAGAGGTATTTTAACTGTGTAATTATATTCGACAATTAAATAGAAGTCTGTTCGTGACTTAATTGCTGATTTCCTAGCAATGACATTGAAATTTACACTTGTCTTCATTGTTTTGCTTGTAAACTCACTTCGTTTTTCTTTCCAGACATGTATCTTCTTTTTGACTTTGTTGCAACGAAGATCGGGTCAATATTTGAAGCCAGGAGTCTTTGTTTCGAGTTACTTGGTGACGAGTTTGTCTTGGAGAATGATAAAAAGCACAATCCACGAAGAGTTCTATTTGATGCCTTAGTGACATGGATCGAAAGAAATCCTACCAGTGAACATTTGGAAATTCTTACTCGGGCACTCCAAAAAATCAGTAGATGTGATATTGTACAGAACATTCACTGCATTGAGCATAGGGACTACACGGAACATTATGTGCCTCATCCAGATTTGGACATAAAGCAGTCGGACATTAAAGCAGTTGTAAAAGACGCAGCCGTTAACTATCTCGAGATTGGACTATTTCTCGGATTATCACCACAGAAACTAAAACAAATTGAATTGGACTATCCTTCTGATGTACGTGGAAAAATGCATCAGGTCTTATCACAATTGCCTGTAAGTCGTCAGATGATTATTAACAGTTTGAAGTATGTTGAAAGAATAGACCTGATTGCTAAACTTACGGCTCGGTGGAACTGAAGTTTATCAAATATCAAGCTAAACGAGACATATTGTGTTCATTTATGTTGAATTTCATTTCCTTTTGTTTGTATGCTACTTATAGTCTGTAAATTTTGTTAAACGTATATGGTGTACACTTTGTTTTAATTAAATGGTAATTAAAGCTTTCTTTTATATCAAGCCTCATACCTGTTTAAATGATACACAACGAGCGCGTTTCTATATCTGAACTAAGAAGCAGCGGAAATACTACCCCGTGGAAAAAAGTACGTTTACAGTTCAGTAATTCAAATAGTGAGAAGATACATTGTACATCGATTTCTTAATTATTACAAGTCTGGGGAGTGTAATATATATCACACTTTTGATGATGTACATTATTGCATTTTTTTGCATTTGGACGAAATTACACTAGCCTTATTTATATGAAACATATGGTTGCTAAACCTGCATATTTTAACACAGGTGATTTTTTTTGTCCTTTTATTTTTCAATAAGAATCTTCTTTTTCAATAAGAAATGATGATATATAAAGTTTAAATACCCGGTATGTATCATATGAATGACAAAAAATGCTTTGCTTTATAAACAGTGTTTTTAAACATGGAGCTATAGAATTTATTTGAATATTTTTCATTTTTATGCCACCGTAAATGAAGTTTCGATGGTATTTAGTTTTTGCCCTGTCCGTACGTCTGTCCAGCTGTCTGTCCGCAAAAAAACTGTCCGCATCGTCATTTGACTTTGTGACATTGACCTTGAAGTTGACCTGTTCTAACAAAATGATACCTGCACACTTTAACCTTGTCCATAACTTTTGAACAGTTGTACTTACATGTAAGTCTTCACATGTGTACTCATTGTGACAAGACCATTTAGTGAGTACCTGTATAAATATTTTGACCCTGACCTTAGAGTTTGACCTACTTCTGAAAACCTTTAACTTTGACCGAAATTTTGAACAATTAGAACAAGGCCTTTCGTATATATTTCAGGTGTATTCCTTGTAACAAGGCCTTCCTTTGGGTATCGACACTTTTGATCTTGACATATGGAGTCTGACATGCATTTGAATACAGTTCATCCTCGCCATAAGCAGCCATACGGATGCATCAGTCTTTCACAAGCACATGTTTTGTTTTGTTTTTACATTATGTCTCCATAATTTTTGTACTGTCCGTATGTTTGTCTGTTTATCTGTTGGTCCTCGAAACTTTAACCTTTTCCATATAACTTCTAAGTGGGTTGGGCTATGGCTTTATTCCTCGTGAGAAGACCTGTATTTTTGGTACCACCAAATTTGACTTCATGACCTTGAATTTGACTAACTTTTACCAACAATTTCTTAACTTAACCATAGTCATAACTTTTGATTAGTTGGCGTTAGACCTTTAATTCATCCTTTAATTGTGTAATCACTGAGACAAGGCCTTTCATTTGATATTAAATAAATGACCTTCTGACCTTGACCTTACAGTTTGACCCTGTCTTGAACAAATTTCAATCTTCACCATAACTCTTGAACCGTAAATAGTACTACGGCTTTCATATTTCATAGTTTGAAGCATTTAATAAAATTAACCATGACCATAACTTTTTATTCAAAAGTACTAGGTCTATCTATTTCCAAGTTGCATATTTTACATGTACATTAGTGTCAAAAACATGATATATGACCTTGATGTTTGACCTTTTAACAATTTTCAACATTGACAACATTGTTGCCTGAAAAGACGCGTCTTCCATATTTTACATATATTAACAAAATATAACAACACCTATCCGAATGAACTATCATGATTTTTTTACCCCATGACCTTAAGTTGAATATAAGCGGATATTATGTTCGTGAGGAAAAGTGACTTGTAGTCCGAGTTAAAGGCACGGGATAAAACCTGGCATGATGCAGCAAAAGGAGTGAGAATCGAGTTCGTTGGAGGAATGTCGCTGATGACCTACATGTACGTTCCTCGCAGTATCGCAGGCCTTCAGTAAGTTATGTTCGTCTACGTACATGCATCTAGTCAGAAAAAGCTGAAGTTTTCCAGGGTTTATTTACGATTTTGGAAATTTCGCCCTCTCGAACCGGAATTTAATTTAAATACTTGCGAACCGAACTAAATGCCAAAATCAGAATTTATTTATCATGTCGATAGCACAATGCTTCGATCTTACTACTCACTAAGATTGTTTGAAGAAAACATCACTCCATTTCGTTACAGGACTTGCAATTTCGACAATAAAAAATGATAAAAAGCTATCAGCAGATTTTAAGTACTTAAAGTATTGTACTATCGATAACTTGTGCCTTTGGAATTGAATTCGGTTCGCAAGTATCTAAAATAAACTCGAGAATGCCACCTCCGGTTGGAGGCAGCGATTTCCCGGTTTTCGTAAACGCGGTTCTGGCTTTTTCCAGGCACCTAAATTATCGTGTAAAAAAGCCTAGAAAACGTCAGATATTTTGGATTAGTCGATGTATAGGTTGCAAAACGCCTATATAAATTTTAGGCAATTGAGAATTACATATGTGGTTAAAGGGAAAGACACTATACAACTGTTTGTTATAATAAGTGACAGCAACATCCAACAGAAGAGCAAGATAATGTCGTTTTTTTAAAGTCACTGCAAGGCCTCATACTTAGGGGTCAATCCTGCTGATTTTATTATTTCAGTATATATATATGCATGCAAATTAATAGAAATATATAAACCTATACATTATATTATACAGAAGTATGGAGTACTGGACCGAAAAAATAAACAAACTTTACATACAAACCATACCTTTGTAATATTTCTTTCAATTACCTTGCAATTACCTTGTACAAAATGTGCATTTTTTTTTAAGTTGGAAATTGTATCACAATACAGACAATATTTATTAGTTTAAAAGGCTGAAAGCGTTTGCCCTTGTCTCTTTTTTAGATTTATGAAATAATTAAA